>NC_134571.1:65361646-65661646 GCF_050947875.1 Dermacentor variabilis | reverse complement strand
GAGGTAGGAGATATCCTCTTCAACGAGCACATGTGTGCTGGAATTGGGATAATGAGTGCTGAATAACGACTATCTCTATTAGAGTCCACTGGCTGTCATAACAATCACTCAATACAATTTTACTCGATCTTTAAAAACCTCCACAACGTCCTGTAGGGACCATTTGAAGATGACTTGTTCCGCAGTTGAGATGCATGTCAGATATATTCCTTGCACTACACGCAGCTATAGGCTCGCTGCGATAGATCAGATTAGTAAAAATGGTCAAGCTGCGCGAATGCGTTATTCGTTGTCCACTATGTTTTTTATACATTGACCGTCATTTACAACAAGGGATGCAAAATGGCAAAGGCTTCTCAGAGGCGTCACCATAGCCTGTGCAGAGTTGTGTGTTGTGTTTCCGAAGTTGACCATGATTTTATAGTGCATACAACGGCGCAGTGTCTTTTCCATATAGTGATTACAGAAAGTAATTTATCGAGGAGGCATTAGAATCATGCCTTTCAGGCAACTTCGATTCCCTTCAATTGTGGAAGTTTTCGATAAGAAACTGGCCCAAAATTAGACATACCCAATTTTGCTGGGCGTTTTGTAGCGCTAAATTGGCGAAATTTCTGGTGTGAGGGTACCAAATGTAGGAACGAAAGCCTGCGATCAATGGCTTTACGGCGCTAAATGAAGCGACGTCTGTGGCTTTGTATTTTGTTCGGCCGTTGTGTTGAAATAAAGTTTACTTGTTTGAGCATTACTTTTACATCCGTGCAACTTATTCTTGGCAATAACCACCAAATCCTTCCCACCGGCAATATATATTCGTGACACACGAGAGTAGTGACAATACCCTTTACTACAGAGAACCTTCTTGTGGAGGACAAGAAGGATCAAAACAGTCTAGCCCTTGAGTTGTGGTGATCGTAAGGCGCAAAGTAAATGCCATGTTTTTTTTTTCTTTTTCGAATTCAAGGTTCAGGCTCCTCTTTGAACGAACGCGTTTATGTTCTCAGGCTGTCAGTATTCCTAGGCACAATAATCGAGAAGAAAGGGGGTTAACCGGGCCCCTCGGTTAACCCCCTTTCTTCTCGTTTATTACATTACGAGGCTCTCGATTCCGGCAACATTGATGCCTTCAGGTGGCATATGTGGGTTTATTGACCAGTTGCCTTCACCCAAAAAGATCACGTTCTCCTGACGCCTGCAGCAAGAAGGACGTTCGACGTCCGCCGCCAAGGTTTGTGAGTGGTGGCGCTGGCTAACACTCCCAGGGTTCTACTAGGACACATAAATACCCAAGAAAGTAGACGGGGAAACAGCGCCGCGGTAGCTCAATTGGTAGAGCATCGCACGCGAAATGCGAAGGTTGCGGGTTCGGTTCCCACCTGCGGCAAGTTGTTTTTTCATCCACTTTGTTATGCATTAATTTATCGTTTCTTCATTTCTTTTATTAAGCACAAGTAATTTCCCCTATGTTGTCCTTGGTGTCAGTGTTTGTTGGCTTCTTATGATAGGCACAACAATGTGGTTCGCGCACGCGCAAGTCTTCTTTCTTTTTTCTTTTTGACCTATAAAATAAAGAAGCTCAACTCCAATAGAATAAGCGCCAAAATTGACGGCACACAAGAAGAAATACAGACAGGACAAGGCGCTTGTGACACGAAGCGCCTTGTCCTGTCTGTATCTCTTCTTGTGTGCCGTCAATTATGGCGCTTATTCTATAGAAAGCTATGCACCAACTAGCCCCACAACGTGTTTTACTGCTCACCAAGATGAAGTGACCTTAGAAACGCACTATTTGAGCGTTTCCAGGAAATTCAGCAATTTTCAAATCTGTGTAGTCTTTAACAGTACACCAACATATTTGCAGTTTGCAGGGACGAAGTCGCAATTTCTCAGTTCATCGTTTTTTCTTTGTTTGTTTGTTTCTTTTTTTCGCTGCATGTGCGCCCGACAGTGGCCCTGTGAATGATCATTGACAAAAGCATGTGACGAATTCAACGTACGATAACAGACGTCCAAAAAGCCCTGATGTAAACTGCACAGTGGACAATAATATGCACATTCGTTAGAGCCAGATTGTAGGCATCTGGCGCAAAGCCTTGCGAACTACGGCCGTCCACTGTCCGAAGGGCCTTTTAGACACACCTTAGGCGCTATAACGTAAAGCTATTCCAAACTTTTCTGTTCCAATTCTGTAATCAGGCCACTGCGATTGGTCAAAAACTTTTTTGGACCACCCCCACTTCACCTGTCTGTCACGCGACGTCACGAAAACCGCGACAGCTCCCGATCTGATGTGACGTGTACACACTGATTATGCATAATTTGACCGAACAAAATAGAAACAGTCATTTCTGATTCGACGACTTTTTGCGATTATCCCTCGGCTAATGGTCAAATGTTCTCGGGCTGCGCCCACTTCACCTGCCCCACGCGCGACGTCACAAAACCGCAAAATCTTAGTGCGTCAAAGTGACCTGTAAACGTTAAAGATGCACTAATATGCGGAACAAAACTGTATTTCTTCTGAATAGCCGCAGGCTGCCCCGTTCCGAAAGGAATAAAAGATTGTTACCACCAATCGCCTCAGCACTGGCTACTCGCCGCTGCCGGAAAGCATGGGTCTATTTGCGTGTAATAAAACTTTTTGCGTGGCCGTGTAACGTTTTCGAGAACATTCGGCACGTTTACGACCTCGTTCTGCGAACTATTCTTTGCTGAGGATCCGCTTTAGCGTCATTCTCAAGCTTCCGTTGCATGCCGCTGCGATTTTCGACGCGCCACCACAAGCTAAGTAAGGGAAAGCGGGCCAATCGCAGAGGCCGGCACCGCCCTCTTCATCCGTTTATCGATATTCGATGCAGTGGCTCGGTCCCATTGAAACCCTCTCCGATTGAGCATGCTCCTTGCCTCTTGTGGGCCAATTAAGTAAGACAAGGCGCTCAGTGCAGGCAATGTTATTTGTTTTTCAAGCGAACCAAAGTTACCTCCTGTGAACGAGGGGAGCATTTGATTGGTTTGTTCAGACAACCCCGCGGGTGACCGCCCGATGCTTGCGTCGGCGGTTACGTAAATTTGACGTCAGGAGATTGAAATAAACACATATTGGAATAGTTTTACGTTATACGGCCCCTTATTTAGAGACATGCATTCTTCTGCACACTGCTGAAGCCAAAGAGCGAGTGTGCACTGTAAATAACCATATGAGCTTTTATATAATCTTGTTTCATTCTTACAAGACCTGAAAAGTATCAGTACTCACTGCTAGTTTATCCAATTAAGGGCACAATTTTATCAGTGGAGTACGCGTTCGGGCGTGCAGGATAGCATATCTCGCAGTATACGTCACTGCTTAGTAACGCTGGTAAAAGAAAGTAAAAGATGAAGGTGGCAATGCTTCCGACTTACAATGCGTAAATATTAGTGAATGCGGTAGACCTCAAGTATCACAATTCGAGGCAATGATATTATGCCCCTCTTTTGTTATGGGGTTCAACGTGCCGAAACCACTTTCTGATTATGAGGCACGCCGTAGTGGAGGACTCCGGAAATTTTGACCACCTGTGGTTTTTTAACGCGCACCTAAGTCTAAGTACACGGGTGTTTTTCGCATTTCGCCCCCACCGAAATGCGGCCGCCGTGATGCTCCTCTTTTAAGCAACAAAGAAAGAAGAGGGCACATAGAATCTATTGCTCATCAATTTCTTCGTGCTGATTTTCCCAGGGGGATGCAAGGAGAGTGATTATGCTTGCTCGGATAAAAATGACGTGACCAACCATTCCTTTCCTTTCGAAACGAAGCTCTAACCATGAGATTTAAAGCCTTCAGGGGGCATTTTTCTCATGCTCTTGTCTTGCAAAGCTAACGACTGCAGGACACTGTCCTCCCATTCCCTGGTGAAGGCCCTGTAAGCAGAAAGAATATGTGGTACGTATCCAAAGGTCAACAAAGTTGGAGGTCAGTGATCCTAACAATGCAACGGAGAAGCTACATCACTTCTTTTCGAGTGGCTATTTATTTTGTCTAAGCTAGGTTCCTAACTCTTCTCTTCTTTAAGAAAGCGAAAAAAAAAACAATACCAAACTTCAATTTGCTTGCTCAAACTATGCAAAATAACCTTTGCATCGGGCAATGCAGTCTAGAATGTGTGAGTACCTTCCATCTCATTTGAATGGAAGCTTTGCTCAACTTCTGTTTGTCGAGCATTCGAAACCTACCCTAGTACTTCACAAGACCGCCTCCGAAGAGCTGTAGCTCGATGAAGAAAGATAGGCAGCGATATTTTAGGAAAATCCGCTGATAGCGGCTATAGTTCTCTGTTATTTCACGCCTCGGCATTGGCACTGTTCAAGGTGACGCGCTGTCCAAAAACGAAGAAGTATACGCCACTTCGACTCCAAAGGGGTGCCGTTAGCCCTGAAGGTCGTCTTTTCCTTTTGGTTAGCCATCCTTCTCCTCGGCCATTGCCTCGGCGTCAGCCGCTTCAGCGTTGCGTAGGCCTACTGTCAATCATGGCTTCGAGTAAGGAGCGCGAGCGATAAAAGTACCTTCAAGTATTTTGTGAAGCAGTGCACAACCAAATTCGGTTGCATTTTGGAGTGACGCGAGGGCGAGCATCAAGCACGCTGCGTCGTTTGTAGTTGTGATTTCGGATTTCGCAAAAGCATGTCAAATACATTCATAGCCAAGAGAAGCAACAGCAGCTGGCGCAATTCTTCTGCAAAAAAGACAGTGACCGTCACGTGGTCCGTGCCTAGTGCACGGTCACCGGATTTTCGAAGGAGCGCAATCTTCGGCTGGCCGCCGCCGACCACGTAGGTGCCCTGCTCCGTATGATGAAAAGATACGCCTGTGACCGATCGAAGACTACACCAATTGTTGGAGAAATAGCTAACCATTCCCAGGAATACGTTATAACCACACTTGAACAAAGTGTTTTCGCTGTCGCAACAGATGGTAGCAATGATAGCGAGGTCCAACTGTATCCTATCGTAGTGACACGTCGCTGCGCAAAACCAGACCAAGGTAAAAGCGGGAGCCGTGTTTCGACAAGTGAACTTGTCTTCTTCAAGATGACGTGGGATGATTATCTGCTTCGCTTGAGGTCAGTGAGCTATCGTCTCTCTGCAAAAGAGAATAAAAGAAGCGGCTGAAAATGGTGCTCGCAAATATAATAAATAAATTTTACTAAAATAATTTATCATATAAATAAAAGTAAACAGGTAGGGAAAGAACACTCAGCAACACAATGAAAAATGACTAAGTGTTGTTGCCTTTAGCTTCAAATGTAGCTAAGCAAATAGACTCTAAATGAGCCTTTAAAACGTTTATGCATATTCGTCGCAATTTCTTTAACTTATGAATGAGGTATAATTCGATGTATTTTCTGTCTCGCGCAGAACAGAAATGACACTGTAGGATGCAGGGTTTAAGTTTATCCAAGTTAGCACCTGGTTGGTTGAAATTCTCACCGACGGCTCTGCGAATCTCTTTAGCTGTGTCCTCGCGATGGCCGTTTAACCTGACGTCCACTGATTGTTCCATTTGACCAATATTTTGGTTATTTATATATATATATATATATATATATATATATATATATATATATATATATATATATATATCTTCTATAATTTAGCATTTTATTTATATACTAAATCGATTTTAGAAAATTTTATTTATTGTGCAAGAGCAAAATTTTCTGCCGCATCTTTTATTCTCCCTTTCAGAGAGACGATAGCTCACTGACCTCCAGCGGAGTGGATAATACATCCCCCCCTTCCCCGTCGTCCAGGCCCTTTCCACGAAAAATACATGGTCGGATGGATGACACACTGCGCTGCCG
Source organism: Dermacentor variabilis (assembly GCF_050947875.1). Classification (NCBI taxonomy): domain Eukaryota; kingdom Metazoa; phylum Arthropoda; class Arachnida; order Ixodida; family Ixodidae; genus Dermacentor; species Dermacentor variabilis. The sequence continues at coordinate 65,655,806 of NC_134571.1, read as the reverse complement.
CACATCCCCCACTGACTTCGAATAGCGCCCCTTTATTTTCAATTCTACACACTCAGTCGCTAACACACACTCGATCCGCCTAATCCCCTCACCTTTAGAAGCAACCTTCCTGTATACTGGGCCGAGGAAAGCATATGTCGTCTTGACGAAGACAAGTCTACTTGTCGAAACGTTGGCTCCCGCTTTGATCTTGTTCACGTTTTTCTCATTGTCTTGAATTTCCTTCTCGCTCCTTCCCCGTGTTTTTCCTGACGCTTTACGTGCAGGATACAGGCTTTGTTGACAGCAGGCTGCTTTGCTTAGGTACCGTATAAGGGCAAACAACTGGGTGCAATATAGGAAAACTGATTACGGATGCTCTGGTGTCTTGTGTTATCCCAACTGAGAAATGCGTAAACTTCTGTATGGTCAATGCCAATGTTATGTTGGGCAAAAGGAACGGCGAGGCTGCAGCGCTAATGGAAGTTCGAGGAAATATAATAAAAATTGGTTGTCCGTGCCACATTATAGACCTTGCAGCTGAAAAGGCAGCGTCGTCCCTGTCTTCAGAAGTGGACAAACCTCTTGCAGGTATTTTTAATTGATTTGAAAACCAGCACCACGAGGAAAACATATCTTCGGTAGTTCCAGACAATTCATGAGAAAGAGTGCAGAAAGTGTGGAAGCACGTCCCGAAAAAGTGGCTCTATGTTGCGAAATGTTTCGCCAGGCTGCTCTTACCATTGGGTGCACCTTTTCAGTTTTTTTTCTAAGTGAGGTGAAGAAGCACACCAAGAGAGCCAGTTTTCTTGCATGCTATAGCATTCCAAAGGTAGACGGCACTCAAGCACGATTTGCAGCAGAAAAAAATTGCTGGCTGCGAGTCCAAGTGAAAGAACCCCCCTGACCAGGTTATGCAGCCGCCAGCAAACAAACCCAAGAACCCTGAAGATGAGAGAACTGATGGGCACTGCATAACTCGTGATGAGAGAATTTTTGTTTTCATGAGCTCTGAACTCAGTAAAGCATACTGTATTTTTCTGCAAAACACTGTCAGTGTTATTTTTAAGGGTGGACCCGTGTTTGCAGACACAGGCACCTCAGAGTCATGTGCTGTGGTCTCACCTGCTTGGTCTGCTCGAAAACATCCTGTCAAAACTTGTGAATCCGACTGTTTTAAAGCAGCAGGGAAACTTGATAAGCGTCCAGTACCAGAGCAGTGAACCTCTGAAGAATGACCAAGACTTGGCCATTGGAAAAGAAACTGGTTCGAAACCACAGAAGCCACAGGAATTTTACAGTGCTGTACGAAATTGCTTCACCACAGCATGCGATTACATCCGCCTCAATTTTCCAGTGGAAGATGCTACTGTGCTACATACAGAGGTCGGTAATATCAAGACTATATATATCATGTCTTTCAGAAATGCTCTTTTCTATGTGGAGCAGTTTCCAGCCATGCTGCCGCCATCGATGCAAGATACTCTTGTCAAAGCTCTTGATGCTTAATAAATATAGTTTTTAAAGCTGCAGGGTTGCACCATTTCTGCTGATAAATTGAACGAAGAAAGAGAATGCACTCAGTGGACAGTTATCTTGCAGCTGAGAGGTCCAGACGGGTTGTTAAATTTAAGCCGCACTGCAGAAGCTATGCTGGGTGTTTTGTCCATACCACACAACAATGCAGAGTGCGAGTGACAATTTAGTATTGTGAAAAAGACGAGGCCACAGTTCCGCTCGTCTATGTGTGAAAAGACACCGGGAAACGTCCTCCTTGCAATATGTCAAAGCAATGAATGTTATTACAATCACACATACAGTGAAGAAATATTGAAGGCGAAATCCACTGCAACGAAATGCTTGGAAAAGTGAGTCCTTTACGTTCGACTGTTGTCATTTGCAAATGTGGTCATACAATTCCAGTCAAGTTGTATTTCTGTAGATTCACTGCCATTGCTTAAAAAGAAATTGTCGCCATCATTGGGGGCAGGGAGGGCGGGTCGGTCAGTCAGCCCTCTCGACCCCCCCCCCCCGCCGCCCTCAGTCAGAAGTGCTGAAGGATATTCAGGTTCTCCAAACATGACAGGGATGGTACAGTGTCATCGGGCCGATTCTTGTGTGCGTTGCAGCAATGACATGCCTGCTTCCGACAAAGCCATACAAGGTTTCTGCCTAGAGTTGTTTCTTACCTGCCTACAGTTTCGATGTAACACACCGAACGTCTTATGTTAATTTTGTGTTTTCTAATTCTTCTATCGTGTCAGGTGGTACCGTTTTTCGTTATGATATACATTTCGAGCTAGATATCATACTTCGTCTTGAAATTGGTTTGGTAATAGCCAAGCCACAGCCTTCCAGAAGCTAATTTTGTCAGCTTATGCTTTTAGTGGTAGAACTAGCACCCCTCTATTTAAATGTTTCTTTATGTGTGTATTTTGATGCTCAATTTTTTTTTATTTGAGGCGGAGCTGTATAGGGCTAAAATACGGTGTTTCATGCCATCCGTGTGTGGAAACTATAATCACGTGAGCTGATCCTGGTGATATCTCAGAAAGGGTCCAAGTTCAATGGCACATACCCATGTGGGCTCGGGGACCTGTAAGGCGCCCTTAAGCGAGCCTTGTCACACCTCAGACCCAAACTATCATCATCAACAGAAGCTTGAGCGTCGTCGTCTTCTTTCACAGCTGGCTCTTTTGCTGTTCATCATTCTAGCGTATAATTTATCTTATGTCGTCATAATGGGAGGTGAGGGGCACATTTACAGGAGTATGAGCTATTGCTTAAGGCGGTATGAGCGATTCGTTTTCTTACGTGACGGACATAATTAATAACAGAAGTGATACGCGAATGGATGTGCGTGCCTATGTTGTCACGATGACTACAGATCAGTACAATAAATATGTTTGTACCTTTGTTGAAAATTCTGTCACCTATGTGTAAAACGCCGTGGTTGCTTAGTGCTATGGTGTTGACCGGCCAAGCACGAGGTCGCGCGATGGGTACAAAATGCGAAAATACCCATGTACTTAGATTTAGGTGCAAGTTAAAGAACTTTAGGTAGTCCAAGTTTCCGGAGTCCCTCACTACGGCGTGCCTCATAATAAGATCGCAGTTCTGGCACGTAAAACCCGATAATTTAATGAATAAATTTTTAACCTCTGTGTCGTGCGCTGAGCAGCTTCGCTGGTCATCGCCCTTCACAAAGTAGAAGGGCTCATGAATTGTTTCACCATTTCATGAAAAGGACGTCCTCTTGTCGAAGACGACTGAAAAATCTGGCGATCAAGATAGCTGACCTGACGAAGATCTTGAAAGAGGAATCTGCAAAAGTACCATGCTGTGCTAATAAATTCTTCTAGTAATTTTAGCAACGATGCCTGTTTTTCGTTCTGTATCTGATGCATTACAACGTTATATTTCACGCCAATAGACCTATTAGGCTAATTGACCAATACGCCAGACGATCCATTCGTCTAATACAGTAGTACACCTAGTAGACTGCATTAGGGTCAATAATCTCATAGGTTATTAGTTTTTGTATTAACATTTTTCTTAGGGTGGTAATCTGAAACGCCCTGTTTCCAAAGCAGTCGACGCCGTACGCGCTCCCATATTTCTTTAGGACTGTGGATGATGCTTCGCTAGTCGCTTGCGTATCGTGGTGGAGTAGGGAATGCCCCAAGCAAGGCCGTGTGGAGAACCACAACAGTGTATTGTAGCACACAGATCACGACAAGGCGATGGCTTCGCAGCGGCCAATCTCCGCCGTGTTCGGAACCGGCGCAGGTAGTTATTTTGTGCAGCATAAAGGTATCACAGTATACAAAACAATCTCCGATTGTCGCCGAAACTCTGTCGAAAGTGCACACACAAACACACACGTACCTATATACGGAGAACGAAACGGGTGCCGTCACCAGCGCCGACAACACTGGCGCTTCGTTAGCTTTGCCTTAAGTTTCACTTTCAGTTGATAGGAAAACAAACAGAAGTGAGGACCTTCTGTGGCTGAAGCCGTCGAAGTTCTGCATGGTCCTGCTCCAGAATTCGGATGTCGGGGGCGTTCTTGCAGCGCTACAGGACATTGTGGTTAACGAGACGAACACATGGTCTAATATATAGCCTTGAAAAATTTCACTTCTTCTCTGGAAATGTCTAACATTGCAGGAAAGAAAGAACATTTGGACAATAATCTCAGATTGCTCATTTATTTTCTACTGATGTGTAAAATAACATAAAATAAGACGTAGAATTGAAATAAAACTCTCTTTATGCTAATTGGAGCCTTCTTTCTTGTAAGCTCTCTTTAAACAGATTTGAAATTGAGGCTGTGCCTTCTTTTATCTACATATCGCGAGGGAGCGAAATGGAGGACGCTGAAGCTTTCTACATCACTGAAAGGGAGCACTGTTTTGAGGCATGTAGGCTCAAGGGAGGTCGCAGGCCTTAAAATGCCCTCTTTGGGTTATTTGCCTTTACAGTGAGTGCACAGTGAGTGTACAGTAAGTGTAGTGTTGTTTCAAAGAGCTAAGTGCAACGTAACTACACCAAACATAGTTTTTAAGGAATCGAGCATTGTGAGAAAGGGTAAGTAATAAACTGCTTACCTAAATTTTCTTTATACCTTTATTTATTTATTTAGGAATACTGTAGCCCTTCACTTGAGGGCCATTACAGGAGACGAAATAAAAATAAAAAGTAAAAAGATAAATTTCAGGACCGACAATACAACGTTATACATCATTGTCAAACACAAATTACAGGGAGGATGAACAAATATACACAGTATACAATGAATAACAGTAAGCCTTATCAATTCTTAATTATTCCGTTGCCTGTAATACAATTCTAATAAAGTATAAAATTCGCTAACATTTTGTGCTGTTACATTGCAGTCCGGAAGGTCATTTCATATGTTAATACACGAAGGAAAGAACGAGTATTGAAAACCATCAAGGCGTGTTTTATAAGGCTGTGCACTAGCACTGTGGTTTAAACGCGCACTGTGTTTTAAAGGGTGGTGAATGTGTTTCTTTGTTTATTCTTATTTGATTTGTGGTTATCTGGAAAAAGAATTTCATTCGTTGTTTTTCTCGTCGTGTTTCTAGCAATTCCAAGTCGCAACATTTCAACATTTGTGTTGCAGAATCGGGTCTCCGATAACGCGAACAAACAAAACGCACCGCGGTTCTCTGAATTTTTTCGAGTTTATCTCGCAAGTACAGTTGCTGAGGGCTCGAAACTGGGGAGGCGTACTCCAAAACCGGGTGAACAAATCTTTTGTACGCATTGAGCTTCAAATGTGTTGGTGCATGCTGCAACTTTCTAAAAAAAGAACTGTTCCCTGTAAGCCCTAGAGCAGACCTCCTCCACTTGGAGGCGCCAGCTCAAGTCATGATTAATGATGACCCCTAAGTACCTTAAGCTACGTACATTCAACAAAGAGTTGTCACCAATTTTATTGTCAAAGGGAGGCACAGTTTTCTTTCTTGTTATATGAGCAAACGTCGATTTCGAATAATTTATTTTCATTCCCCATGTTATGCACCATTCTTGTAAACCGTGGTGGCACCGATTAATTTTCCTTTGTTCACTTTTATCTGCCACTGTCGTATAAAGCAAACAATCGTCGGCAAAAAGTTTCATTTTAACACGTGATTCCAGAACACTGGAAATATCATTGATGTAAATCAAGAACAATAGCGGCCCCAATACTGACCCTTGTGGAACCCCAGACAATACTTCTAGTGAATGAGACATGATGTTTTCAATGCAAACGGATTGTACACGACCATTCAAATAGGCTGCAATCCAGTTCACAATGTCTAGAGCAATACCTGTGTTCTGTATTTTAAGAAGCAATTTACCATGCGGTACCTCATCAAAGGCCTTGGCGAAATCTATGCAGATGACGTCAATTTGTTCGCAGGTATCCAAAGCTAGATAAAAATCATGAACCGTCTCAATGAGTGGCGATATAGTTGATAATCCGCTTCGAAATCTATGTTTGACGAAAAGAAAAAGTTATTGGCTTCAAGGAAAATAATATGATTTACTACTGCATGCTCTGTAAGCCTAGAAGTCACAGAAGTAACTGATATGGGACGATAGTTGCTAACTTGATTTCGGCTGCCGGATTTAAAAACCGGAATCACAACACCGCTACGCCAATCTTGAGGTAGTGAAATGGTTTCCAAGAATTTTCCAAGGTTATGGTTAGGTAAAATGACACCCATTCAGCATATCGCCGTAAAAATTCACTTGGGATCCCGTCTGGCCCACTTGCTTTCTTGGCATCAAGTGTAAGCAATTGCTGAAATATGCCAGCCTGAGTGATTTCTAGTGGGCACATTGCGCAGGTGCCCAATTCACTGCGCTCACTGTTTCCTTGCTCTCTTCTCGTCTTTGTAAATACTGACTGGAAGAATACGTCGAAGCAGTCTGATATTTGCGTCTTTACCGTGATCATTTGATATCCGCTTTTTATCAGGTGTACCTCTTCTTTTTTCTCCCTTAAGCGCATCCAAAACTTTTGTAGCGAAGATTTCAGGAACCGAGGAAGCGTTAGGTTAAAGTACTTTTGCTTAGATTTCCGTAACGCTAACTTTAGTTGAGCACGCAAATTGGACACCTGGGCTGGGTTTTGTTTATTTTTGCGTGATAGTATAATTCTGCGTTTTAGATGTATTATTTCGCGAGTTATCCATGGGCTATGCTGCTTTGTTTTCTTCATGGGGATAGGAATAAATTTATCTCCGCAATACTTAACGATTCCCTTGAAGCGTTGCTACAATTCTTCTACAGATTCACTAGATGGCGCAAGTTCAAATTCACTAAATGATAGAGTTATCTGCTATTGTTGTATCGTCGGCCCGTACGTAGTCGTTTATAAGTTTAAAAGCAGGTAATCGCCGACGACTGGGTATATCGATTGGTATATCGACAGGTATCATTTTGTGGCCCAATATTGCTGGTTCGACTGACACACTATTAGCAGCTATTTTACAAGATAGCAACACAAGGTCTAACAATAACTTAGAATATAAGGTTTCTCGTGTATTTTCTTCAACAATTTGCCGTAAATTATGATAAATAATAATTTCCAGCAGTTTTTCAGCACTCGAAACTTCCGCTTGTCCGGGAGAGAGAGTTTTCTAGTTTATGTGGGGTAAATTAAAATTTCCAGTCATTATTAGCCTTGTATTATTATTCAAATGAGTGCACAAAAAAGCGTTTAATTTTTCCAGGAACTCATGCAGAGGCCCTGTATATGCCTCCCACTATGAACGCAACGCCATTTAATGAGATTTTGCACCACACTGCTTCTGAAAGACTACAGTCTATTATTTCGGCCCTAACTGATGATTTCACAACTACAGCTACGCCCCCGCCTCTTGAGCCCCTATCTCATCTGAATATATTATACACTGGAGGAACAACACAGTCTTTGGTAACTAAACTATTCAACCACGTCTCTGTAATAATAACTACGTGTGGATTATGAGAGCGTAATATAGATTCAAGTTCTGTGATCTTATTTACAAAACTCCGTGCATTCAACAAAAGATGACGCAGCTATGCGTGCTGCTTAGAATTTGAAGCACCCTCCGGAGCAACAGTTGCAGAGAAGCAGTGAAATTTTCGGGCAGTTTTGTCCCTGCTTTGCGCTATCTCCTGATGCTGTCCTCGTGCTTGGTCTCAAATGTACCATTTGTCTTTTATTTTCAGTTTTTCATTGATCAGTGAAACCTTCATCCCATTAGCTCTTTCCGAAGCAGCACTTTCCCATAACTTTTTTCGAATTTCCACCGTTTCTGGTGCATAGTCATTGCTGAAGGAGTAGGAGAATCCCATCAGTTTGTAGCAGTTTTTCATCCCGTGCTCCTTTTCCTTATAGTAATACAATTTCATGACAACCAGCCTCCTTTCTCCGTCTTTAATCCTGCCTAGGCGATGTATTCTTTCTATCTTTTTTACCTCGATGCCGAACTTGTCCTGAAATACGTCTTCCATGACTACTTTTTTCAAACCCATGTCTCTTTCAGATGCACTTTCTTCGACACCAAAAGCGGACTTACGAGTAAATTTGGTGTAAGAAAGAAATCTTACGAACGAAACACACTCACAAAGGTAAAACTGTTTTGAAAATCACCAAGATTGCGATGCCTGCCGCCGCAAAGAGCGCTGTAGTCGAAAAATTTCGTATATGTTAGAGAGCACTGCAAAAAATGTTTCCTTAAAGAAACAAATGTTCTGGAAATTTGTCAGAAAATTTCTGTAAGCTCTCTTTTCTTTTTCTTCTTTTTCTGTTCTATAAGAAGTTCTTGTTGTTTTATATTAACGCAAATTTTGTGTTTAAAAGAGTTATCTGTTTTATGTTGCATAAAAGTTATGTTTTCTCTTGACATCTTTCTGCTATTTCACCTTTTTCTTCTGTTCCACTGTAAAGAAATTTCATGTGTAAACACACTTTTACAAACTGTGAGCGAACCAGGACTGTCGCTGAAGCCAACGTTTTGACAAGGAATTTTTCTTCGTGAAGGCAGTTGCCGCCCCGAGAAAAAATTTATTTCATCAAAACGCCGGCTGCTGTCGATATTCCAGTTTCGGCCACTCTTCCTCACTTCTAGCCTCAACTTTTCTATGAACTTTTGTCCAGTTTGAATACTGTATCGTGCCTTACAGAAATATTTAAAATTTGAAGTATCCTCTAAATATGCACTTAATCTGGATACAAAAATTAGGCTGTGCGGCAAAAGCTGAAATTATTCAACTGTAAGGTAAAAAGACAAAGTTCACGCAAGCACTCGTGTGCGGCTGCTTTTGTTTTACTTTACGCAATTTTCTTGCACTGCTGTAAATATGGTCGACACTTTTCCCCTCAGTGGCTGTAAGAAAATTCTTTAATTTAGGACATTCTAGAAGAAAACGAGATTTTGTTTTATTTTACATCAAAAGATCCTTTGGCAGGTAAATATCAGCAGAGAAATATTGATACAGCTCCTTATGCGTACTAGGTTCTAAAAGTAAGCAACACCAGTTTTCTCCTACTTCTTATAACAGCTTAATAATCAATTACCGAAGCTGTAGATAAGATTTCACTAGCCATGGATCGCACGCGTACGTGAATAAGGAATAAGAGAAGAAACACAAGCTCTTTCAAAGCAAGGTAAGCTACATAAATATATACGCAGAGCTCTGTGTGCAATAGGCAGTGATAGCTAATTTGCTGAACTCTCCCGATTCTGTCAGTAACTTTTTTTAATTAGTGACCGCGGGTATTCAAGCACAAATTTGCGACACCTAATAGCATCAAGCTGAGTGCGCAGCATGTATCAGGTATTATGCTAGGTGAGCAACGTATATTAGGTCATAATGTCCAGATATTGTTAAGTACACATTTAAGAGATGTGCATATATTCAAAATGCAAATAGAATCGAATGCTCTTGTGATTTAAAAGGAAACAGCTGTGAAAAGTCAGATATTTGGGCATTGGCACTTAGTGGCGAAATAGCAAAAGTGTTCTCACCTGAAAATTGTTTACTCTAGTTTCATTTTAACGCGTGTTTTCTTTATTATAGAGAAAGAAAGTAGGTGTTTCATTAAGCTACGTGTGAAAAAGAGCAGGTGGTAGCTCAAACACTGTGGCAAATCATTCTTCAAAGAAGAGCCAGGTTAGAGTTCATTTCGTACGAAAATAGAAAAGTATTTTATTTTAAAGCAAGTAAAAAGGATGCCTAAATAAGATACACGATAAAAAAAACAGAGAGTGAATTTATTACTACAGTATAAGAGAGCGGGCTTGCATATCAAACCATAATGGTGCTGAAAAATTACTCAAGGTGGCCTGGGCATTACGTTGTTGAAGTCTTTTACTTTAAAGCTCAAGCGTGGAGACACCTGATTACGGAGAAAAGTTCTGGTGCAACGTTGTGCTGCTTTCTTAAGCACTGCACCTTAGTTCCTTTCTCAAGGTGTCATGCTGTGATTGACACGAAAAATAACAGTGGCGCTGCATGATTGTACAGAGCTCAGTGAAGTACTCTAGCCCAATTCTTTATTGTGAAGAGTAGTGAACAAATCAATGCAGTGTTTACCGATGCATCTGAGTACCATGTGTGAAGGCACTTGAATATAATTTTTATTATACCAGCCAGACGACTATTTTCAGGTAACTGCTGTGGCACATTTTGAAACAAGCAGCACTCGCCAAGAAACAAAAATGCACGCGCCCGCACACGCAACACACACATGACCCACACCACACGGACATTACTCCATGTTGTCGGTCACTGTTTGCTTAAAAAATGTGGAAGCCTATACAGAACGTTGTACTGACAAGCTTCGTTGTATTGTTATCAATTTGCACTAAGCCAGCGGATGTGTAAACCTCAGGTTAACTGAGGCGTGTGATTTTGCCTCCTAAATACATTTCAGCATGCAGAAAGGACATCCAGAATTACTATTGTTTCATTTTAAGGGATCCAACGGTCAGTGAAAACAAAGAAAGAAAAGGATTGGATGCGGAGCTCCACCGATTAAGCTGCAAGTGTAACGACCACCCTCTCACTGTCTTGGCTGTTTTGTTTGTTTCTTCTTATGCATGTCACCTATTTGTGGCACTATTAATGGGGCCCTGAACCCCCCCTCGTGCTTGGTGAGATAGTCCACGGGTAGCATACTCTCCTGCGAACAACTCAGCCAAGTTTTGCTGTCGTACGCGTTGCGTGGAGCTGGCAAGCGGAGCGTGAAAAGTCACCTTTCTCTCAAACGCTCTTTAAAAAAAAAAAAAGCCTGCTCCTCACGCCCCTGAAGCTCTATTTCGTAACAAAGCGGATGCCCCAACGCGGTTGCTATAGGTAGCTGCGGCCGGCTATGAAGTCTAGATGCCGCGACCGCCGCGGGATGCCGCCATGAGTCCACTGGCTAAGTGCACTACGGCTCGCTAAGGACTTCCTTGTTTGGCTTGTGTTTAGCGAGTCGTAGACACCAAAATCTGAAGTCGTGGTGTCTATGTCAACATCCAAAATGAAATTTGTACTGCGCGTAGCGGTGACATTTAGAAGGCGGGGCGTTGTGAGCTCGACCCACTCTGTCGTAGCCTCCGCAGTGAAAGGCATTGAAGAAGGAACGAGAGCACAGAAGCCGTGTTCGATTACCAATAATTCAGTTTCTGCTGAACGCACTGAAGTACTTTTTGAAACAAAGTATTTCTGAGACACCCTCTTTTCACTTCAAGTACATTTCTCCACGTTGATAAAAAATGATACATGGCCCCTTTAGCAAAGCGTCTATGCAACTATGGTTGAAACACTTTTTAAACCATGCAGCCAGTTATGATTTGATATCAGGAGCGAATTACTTCCTTTTTCATAGCTCTTCTAAACTATCTTACTTGTTGCACGTGTTGAAATTGCAAAATTGAAGCTGATTAGTGGATAAGTGATGATTGTTTAGCAAAAATCATAAGTCTAGCACCACTTTCGAGATGCCACCATGTGTCCAACAGTCCTGTCTCGCAGAAATGTCAGAATAATGCGTAACGCTTCCACTGTGATTCTTTTGACAGCGGTAAGGTGAACAGGTGAGCGCGGTTGCGCTTGTCAGACGCGCGGGAAAAGAAGCTGTCGAACAGGGGTGGCAGTGATTTGTCGTAAAAATATAGCCTCAACTACATATCACGATGTGCGATCATGCTATCAGTTAACTGCACTTTCATTTCTTGTAGCTTAATCCGAGTTTTGCTTCTTCCTCGCTCTCACACAACGCCGTAAGTTAAGGTTGCTGCCATTTCAGTTGCACCCTTACCACAGCGTAAGGATGTTTTGGCTATGAAATTGCTTACGAACAGCGCCGCTTAGTGAATTCCGCCCCTAGTTCGTCGTTGCAATAACCTTTGTTGTTTTTAAGTAGAATCATTCCATATAATCTCTATTCGCATCCTTATTTCATCCTGTAGATTGCAAGCACTACTGTGATCTCATATAGTATTCCAACGGAACGAATATTCAGCATATCAATACTTGTTGCTTGGCGAGTTGGTTCACCTTATTCCCCGACGTTAAGACACAACCAGGGGCCTATAGCTTTTTTCAGCCCTTGGTTGCGTCTTAACTTTACAGAATAAGAATGTTCAGCAACTTCAAATAGTCAATTATTTGTCGAATACAAAGCGAATAGCAAAGATTAAAGATTAGTATTCCAATCTTAAAATTTCGCAATCGCCTAGTTCTCAAGTAATAGCTACAACCCTGACAAACGCCAAGAAATGCAACATACGCGAGCTTCAAGCGGTATTGAGTTCGATTCGCTGAAGTTCTCCAAAACTATCAAGCCAGGACACTCACCTGCCAGTTGGTGACATCCTGAAGTAGCCACAGCGTAAAGCATTGAGCTGACTTTGTGCTTCAATTGCTGCAGCTGACGCCTGAGTGAAAATAAGTTGCAGCAGAACCGATCTCACAGTGACTATGGAGGGTAGTGCAATTAGCAGTCAAGCAATGCGGCGAGGCACCGTAATGCTGAAGTCCCGTTTATGTAGAATCTGTAGTAATAATAATGAAACGGTCCATTGCTTCGGTTACATTCGTTAGTCACTGATAGGAGGAAGAAGAAGTTTGGTTCGACACAGTCGCACTGCTGTCTCGCTCCCTAGTGTTTTTGAATTTTTTCGACGTTTTGTCAAATAGATTTGTCGAAGACGTCGGACGACTCGCCAAGGTACCTTCCGTACCGGAGGCCGGAGGGGGGGGGGCCTTCGCCCCCCGTCGCTTCGATAGGAGCCTGCAGAAGAGCCCGATCTGGTAGCGGCGAGAGCTCCGTCATGACTACGCCTGACCTGACACCGGGCCAGAGGCCACCGACTGACCCTGAGAGCAACCGTGACTGTAAGCGATACAAGGCTACAGAAACAGACGACGAGTCTACGCTTAATGACGATTGTGACATAGCTGACATCACAGATCTGGACGATGAAGGCTTCAGGCTTGTGCGTCACCGCAAGAAGAGGACCGTCCGAATCCCAGTGATTGTTACGCCTGCCACAGAAGGAGCCGACCTGAAAAAAGTAAATCCCATTGTTCTGTCTACAGAAATTGAAAAAAAATTCTTGGCGCATCGCCAGGTAGGAGCCGATTTACTGCTCAAGGAGCCCTGCTTCTAGATGTACAAACAGAAGAGCATGTGAATTCCTTTCTCAGCTGCAAGTCAATCTCAGGGACTGCAATCTCAGCACGAGTGCCCAATTCGTACCTGCAAAACACGTGAATTATTAGAGGAGTACCGAAGTGGTACACTGACGAGCAAATGTTGCTATACCTAAAACCACAAGGAGTTTACCATGCAAGGAGAGTCACGCGACGCGTCCAAATTTCCGAAGCCGATCGGGAGTCCAGGCGAACCAGCTCCGTGGTTCTTACGTTCGCTCCCAATACAGACCGTCCAGAGAAGATCAACTTGGTCTTCACAAGACACGAGACTATTGACTACGTTGAGACACCACCTCGGTGCTTCAAGTGCCAGCGCTATGGACATGTGGCCAAATACTGCCGTGGTGAGCAGCGGTGTAAGACATGTGGAGGACCACAAGATTTCAAAACATGCGCGTGCAGAGAGAACTTTCTATGTGCAAACTGTAGTGGTGGTCATCCAGCTAGTTATAGCAAGTGTCCTACGCGGGCAGCGGCATTAAAGCGTAAGAAAACGTTTATCTTGGGGCCAACAGGAAACGATGAGAAAAATACGACGAAAAAAAAGGCAGAAAATCACAGAGAGTAAGACGGAATGAAATGGAGCTCAAAGAGTGAAACTGATTTTCCAAGCCTGAAGCCTTCTCCAGGAATCCAGGACACAGTGGTGCCATCGCGCAGCGGACCGGCTAAAACAGTCAAATTAATGAACAGAGGCCCCGTAGACGAGAAGACTGCTGAACAACCGGAACAGCGAAGTTATGCGTCTGTACTGCAGTGACCCCAATCGTGTTGCGATGAAAACACACCACAGGAGGACTGTCAGCAGGTGCTACGTGCTCTCTTCAAGGCCTTGCGATCACACATAGAGAAGATGCCGGCGAGCTCGATGAAGGAAATGCTCGAAGTAGTCCTGGCTCTCGAGTCAGTGATTCTCAGCTCTGCCTCTTTTTAAAGCGCCTAGCAATATGGATGCGGTCAAGACACAATGTTCACCATCTCGTCCACAGGTGCCACTTATTATGCAATGGAACTGTGCGGGTCTTGGGTGCCATTTACCTGAACTGTCGCTTTTCTTACGCAACATGCCTGTGCCAATATTGGCCCTGTCCGAGGCTGGTCTTCCAAGTTCCAGATCAATTGCTGGTTATGTCGCACATGGAAACCAAAGTATTCCGACATTTCCGAACGCAAGCGCCATGCTATATGTGAGACGTGAAATACCACATTACGTTCTACCAGTTCAAGACCTTTGCAGCAGGGCTTTGGAAGTCACTGCTGTGCAAGTGCGGCTGGTAAACCGAAGCCTCAGCTTGGCCTCCGTGCATGTGAGCTCTCGCCTGAAGGTCTCGATGGGAGAAATTATAAGAAACCTCTGCAGCCGCAGCCCAGCTCCTAGGAATATATGTGGCGACTTTAACGCGCACCATACTCTCTGGGGCGACAAGGCGACTGATGCACGTGGAAAGCAAATTGTTAGTGCTCTAAACACCAAGGGACTCTGCGTGGCAAATGACAAACAGCCAACGTTTTTTCGACCACCGGTTTCTTACAGTGTCATTGACTTGACATCCTCGCGTCGTCAACGACTAGTAAAGATAGAATGGGCAGTGATCATTTTCCTGTCTTCGTTAACATTACTGGATGTAGAACCAACGGCCGAAGATCCTGTCCTGTGACGCATTGGGATATGTACAGGGACGGCCTAAGCGAATCATCTGGAGACCTGTTCGCGGACATGCTATGTAGCAAGAGATTGGCTACCGCTGAGCTGAAGCTACCCGACCACTTCTCCGCTCCGGATCTAAAGCTCAAAAATGTATGTGCTGCACGTAGAAGAGCGGAACGGAGGCTTGTGAGGACGAAGGGCGACCCACCAATGAAGACTATATATAACAGAATTAACGCAGTAATTCGACGTTATACAAGGAAACTAAGAAGAAATCAATGGGCATCATTTTGTGCAAGCCTATCGGTCTTCACGCCAGTTCCACGGATATGGTGGGTCGTTAATAATCTTGCTGGAAACTTTCGACCAAACAAGCCATTTGAAGCTCTAGCATTGAAGTTAGGCAAGACACTTGCTTGTCTTGCGAATGCCTTCGCTGAAATATACTCTTACGTAAGGTCAGCCGGCAAAACCAACCCGCCCCCGCCGCTATTGTCGTCTCTAATGGATGCTCCTTTCACACTCAGAGAGCTGGAACTAGCTATGAGCAGCCTCCGACGTCGCTGTGCGGTGGGACCTGACCTTATCAGTAATCAGATGCTGACTAACCTACCGGTTGAGAGACGGCGTGATTTGCTGGCATAAGTCTGGGCCAGTGGAGCTATCCCACATTTATGGAAGGTAGCATGGGTGGTACCGGTTCTGAAGCCTGGAAAGAATCCTGCAGCTCTGGACTCATACAGACAGGTATCACTGACCTCGTGTGCAGCGAAGCTAATGGAGAAGATGGCGTGCACAAGACTCACTTGGTATGTTGAGCAGGGTCGAAAACTACCATCGTGCATGACTGGGTTTCGGCAGCGTCTAAGCGCTCAAGACAATGTGCGAGACCTGCTAAGCCACATAGAACATTACAGTGCGGATGGCCTGTCGATACTTGCTGTTTTCATGGATGTTTCTAAGGCTTACGACTACGTGTCTCAAAGAGCCATCATCAGCCAGTTGCAAGTTATAGGCGTCACGGGTCATCTGTTGCACTTCATACATACGTTCCTCAATGATCGTCGCATCAGAGTTCGTCTTGGCGACACTTTGAGCGATGAAATACGTATATTCCGCGGTGTGCCACAGGGGAGTGTTTTATCTCCCATAATATTTAACATTGCCATGAGTAGCCTCCCAAGAGTACTAAACCATCGAACACCAGTGAAGATATCTATATATGCCGATGATATCTGCATCTGCAAGCCTTATATATAGCTTTCATTGATTACGAGAACGCGTTTGATTCAGTCGAAACCTCAGCAGTCATGGAGGCATTACGGAATCAGGGTGTAGATGAGCCATATGTAAAAATACTGGAAGATATCTATAGCGGCTCCACAGCCACCGTAGTCCTCCATAAAGCAAGCAACAAAATCTCAATAAAGAAAGGCGTCAGGCAGGGAGATACGATATCTCCAATGCTATTCACAGCGTGTTTACAGGAGGTATTCAGAGACCTGGATTGGGAAGAATTGGGGATAAAAGTTAATGGAGAATACCTTAGTAACTTGCGATTCGCTGATGATATTGCCTTGCTTAGTAACTCAGGGGACCAATTGCAATGCATGCTCAATGACCTGGAGAGGCAAAGCAGAAGAGTGGGTCTAAAAATTAATATGCAGAAAACTAAAGTAATGCTTAACAGTCTCGGGAGAGAACAGTAATTTACAATAGACAGCGAGGCACTGGAAGTCGTAAGGGAATACATCTACTTAGGGCAGGTAGTGACGGCGGATCCGGATCATGAGACGGAAATAATCAGAAGAATAAGAATGGGCTGGAGTGCGTTTGGCAGGCATTCCCAAATCATGAACAGCAGGTTGCCGTTATCCCTCAAGAGAAAAGTATATAATAGCTGTGTCTTACCAGTACTCACCGACGGGGCAGAAACCTGGAGGCTTACGAAAAGGGTTCTACTCAAATTGAGGACGACACAACGAGCTATGGAAAGAAGAATAATAGGTGTAACGTTAAGGGATAAGAAAAGAGCAGATTGGGTGAGGGAACAAACGCGAGTTAATGACATCTTAGTTCAAATCAAGAAAAAGAAATGGGCATGGGCAGGATATGTAATGAGGAGGTAAGATAACCGATGGTCATTAAGGGTTACGGACTGGATCCAAAGGTAAGGGAAGCGTAGCAGGGGGCGGCAGAAAGTTAGGTGGGCGGATGAGATTAAGAAGTATGCAGGGACGGCATGGCCACAATTAGTACATGACCGGGGTTGTTGGAGAAGTATGGGAGAGGCCTTTGCCCTGCAGTGGGCGTAACCAGGCTGATGATGATGATCTGCATATGGGTCTCCGGCTACCAGCATCGCGGCCTCGCACGAATAGCCCAGGGAGCAGTAAAAGCCATTCAGGGCCACTTGGCAACGATTGTATTATCACTATCAGCAGAGAAATCCTCATTCGTACTATTTCCTGGAGTGAAAAGAAAATCTACACGCTTGACGCTGAATTTGGACGGATACCAGATTCGACAAGTCACCAACGTCCGATTTCTGGGCGTTACCTTAGACCACAGGCTACTCTGGCGCCGCGGTGTTGGCCACGTTGTGGCGTCATCGTCACCCAGACTACATGTGCTCAAGCGAGTCGCTGCCATACGCTGGGGCAACCGCCCGACGTCGATGCTACGGCTACATACAGCGTTGGTTACCAGTCGAATCCTGTATCAGCTACCTCTGATGTCACCCTCAGACAGCCAATACGAGCGCTTAGAAGCCATCTACAGAAAAGGCATCCGTCTTTGCCTTGGAGTCCCTCAGACAGCGCCAAACAAGAAAGTGCTCTACGAAGCTGAGTCGCGCCCTTGACGACTACAGGCTTCCCAGGCTCTGATGATCCAACTCCTACGATTGAGTGAGTCTGCGCCCGGTAGAGCCCTCTTACGACGTATAGGTAACAGGCCGCGCTCACATTTTTATGCAGCATTGAACACGCTTCGCGTATTAGGATTGCGCTGCTCGAGACAGAGGGAAAAGATGGAACCACCCTGTACATTCGAGGACATCGCATGCAACTTAAGTGTACCACGATTGCAATCAAAGAGCTGCATTCCATCTGCAGAAGCCAAGTCATTAGTCCTGGAACACCTGAACACGATTTACCCGAATCACCTACAAGTATACACAGATGGCTCTGTCAAGGCAGACGAAGACCGCTGCGCAGCTGCATTCTATATTCCCTCTCTAAGATATACCTGGTCTGGCCGTCTGGACTGTATAGCCTCGTCTACAGTTGTGGAAGGCGTAGCAATAGCTTCTGCTCTGCGGAAATTAAAGACTTTGCCTCCGCAGAATGTGGTTGTCCTTACGGACTCAAAGGCCGCATTACAACAAATATATCGTGGTTTGTCATCCCTCAAGTTCCCACGCAAATCACTAGCCATCGTGAAAGAACAACAAAGGCTTCACAGTAAAGTTTCAATGGATTCCTTCCCACATTGGTATCTCAGGAAACGAAAAAGCTGATGTGCTTGCATACGCAGCGCTCTATCATACTCCGAAAATCAAGGCTCCAAAGAGTAATCAAGTGCAAAAATCTGACATTCGAAATCACTTTCCGTTGCTTTGGGTTCCACCGCATATGCCCTGCGTAACCAAGAGATTGCACCGAGAGGAAGCCACACTTCTATATCGAATAAGGAGAGGATCTGCTAATACACCGGTCTGGTTATTTAAAACGGGGCGAATCAATTCTCCGAACTGTACGGCATGCAACGAGACAGGAGACATTGAGCACTTTTTGTGGTCCTGCCAGCAATTCCAAGATGAAAGAGACACTCTCCTGAAAAATCTGCAAAGCAAGGACCTTCCGCATGCGCGCCTGCAACACCTTATATTTCCCGAGGGATTAGTTATAGCCCGCAAAGAAACTTCACGTCTCCTCATCGAATTCTTAAGAGAGACTGGTTTGATGGACATATGGTGAAACCCTTCAGCGGTATTGTGCGAGACGCTCGGGCGGAGCAATTGCCGGCCTTGTTCGCCAGGCTAAACCCGCCTGTTGCTACAATTCACCACCACCACCACCACATCGTTAGTCACTGTCTATTTAGGCCAACTTTGCTGTGACGCGCGCGTGTCAACGTTGCCTGTGAGCATGCGGGCACGACGCCGACTGTATGGCGATGACTCAGTGGCGAGGGCGGAATTACTTCCGTGGAACGACAAAGGCGGTATGGTGACCTTGACATAATGCCACTGAAAAAAAAACGACCATTCTTCAATGACGACGATGGTATCACGACAACAGCTAAAGTGACGACGACATGGGAACAATGGGATGACGACGAGTGTATGACAATGATGGCCTAACGACAGCGGTATGACGACAACTAGACGACGACACTCGAATGACACGATGGTACAACCACCACGACATGACGATGACGGTATGGCAACGGATGCAGGATACCGAATGTGTGACGAAGACGCCATGACGAGGGTGGCATGACAAGGACGGCATAATCACAGTGGAAGGGCGAAAGAAAGAAGGAAGGAAGGAAGGAAGGAAGGAAGGCAGGGAGGTTAAGCAGTTTAGCTTAACCGGTTTGCTACCCTACACATTGGAGCGGAATGGGGGGCATAAAAGATAGGGTGAAAGAAAAATTACAATAAAAGCGCGAAGAAAGAATTACGTCGATGGAACGACTAAGGCGGTATGACGATGACGGCATGGCGATAAAGGCTGAAATGGTGACGATGGTAAAGTGACAGCGTGACAGCCACATGGCCACAATGATATGACGACGACGATGGCGTGACGCTATAATGGCATGACAAGAGTCGGATGACGAAGCCAAAATGACGACTATGGAACGAGCACGACGGCACCACGACATCCAAATGTCAAAGACTGCACGACGACGACTGTATGACGACGACATAATGAAGACAATGGCATGAAATGGTATGAGGACAATGAGATGACGACGATGGCGCGACGACGACTGCATCACGAAGACTGTATGACGACGATGGCGTGAGGAAGATGGCGCGACGATGACGGCAGGGCGTAAGTCGGTGTCTAAGCTGGAGTGACGATGACGGAACGTTCACGGCGCCATGACGACGAAGTGTACCAGCAAATGTCTGACTGCTGTATGAAGACGATGGCGTGATGGCTACAGAATGACGAGAGAAGTTGGATAGATAGATAGATAGATAGATAGATAGATAGATAGATAGATAGATAGATAGATAGATAGATAGATAGATAGATAGATAGATAGATAGATAGATAGATCAAAACGATGTAAGTAG
Source organism: Dermacentor variabilis (assembly GCF_050947875.1). Taxonomy (NCBI): domain Eukaryota; kingdom Metazoa; phylum Arthropoda; class Arachnida; order Ixodida; family Ixodidae; genus Dermacentor; species Dermacentor variabilis. The sequence continues at coordinate 65,635,653 of NC_134571.1, read as the reverse complement.
CCAAAGAATGCCAATCGCATTAATACACGTGCCTTTTCTAATCACAGAGCTCCAAGGTCCTTCCGATGCTGAGTGGTTCTTACCTTCTTCAACTTCTGTTAGTGTAATATTGATGTAATTGTTAAAGAGAATTCAATAAAATGTGTATTTTTTATTTTAGTAAAGAGGCTGTTGATGTATTTGCTAGTAAATACTTTATAGAAGTCTCAGCCAGTGTTATGGCACCGAAGTCCTACTACAGGGGCAATTATGAGCCTTGAGTAATTGCCTTGAGTAATGAGCCTTGAGTAAAGCTTATAACTTTACTGTGGATAGTGGCCAGTGACTGCTTCTTAAAATGCTTTATTGAATAATTATTGTCTGCAGTAAAGCTTGATTCCATCACTTGTCAAACAGGTGCTGTAAAGAAAGCACTAGACAATTTTTCTTTCGATATATACTGTGCGATCTTTTCAGTTGTCTCTATTTGTTCACAGGAGAGGGAGGGTGGGGATAGGGGTAACCTAGCAGCTTAGTCTTAAGTATTACTAGAAGAAGTGTTGCATAAGCTATGCTCTATGATTATTTATCTGATATAAAGTAGGAAAGCCAAAACTCAAATGCTTTTATGAATACTGCTGAGAGCAGATGACAGCTGAGGTTGCCGTTTCTTGCCTTATACCTAAGCTCCTTTACTTCAATTCTGTTCTGCGGACACGACTTCGCGGCAACTGCGGCAGCCTCAAAGACAAAAATTACTTCTTAAAGTGGTGTTTACTTGTCTGTTTATTACGTATGCACACAATATTTGCCATTGAAATCTCAGATGTGAAGCACCATCTGCTGAAACGTTCTTGCAAAAAGAGTCAGGTCAGGTTAGCTACCTCTGCCGTGTTTTATTCAGTGAGCTTTGCTCCTGAGCCGCCACCCGTTTTCATGGAGTAAAATCAAAGCTGCTCTGCCTTCAACGCAGTGAGCGCTCATTCCGAACCTTACATGTTGCTAGACTGAAAGCCTTTGTCCCACTGTAAGACTAAGAAGAGGACCATTGTAAATATGAATTCGGAAGAATGATTGCACGTCGTTTTGTTCAGAGAGACAAAAAATAAAAAGCCATTAGGGCCACGTTCGCTGAAGCACTTTGATGAGGTCTGGCTGTTCGAGTTTATTCTATGCGGACCATAGTGTTCAAACTCTCACAGATGGAAAACCTTCCAATCTGGAACGGAATTTCTCGATTGACAGCACTCTTCAGCCGTTACAAAATGCAATGAATTTAGAAATAACCCTGGTATTACTTGGTTTCTTTCGATGGTATTCCGCCAAGGTAGCATTTATCGTTAGAGTTTCTTAGCAAACATAAAACATTGCTGCCTGTTGTTCAGCGGCCATTGGCAACAATTGTGTCCTGTGCTGTAAATATTGTTACGTTGTACTCACGTTGAAGAACACAGTATATTGCAAAACTGTGAATTACTCAGCTAACCTTTTATTGGGCGATTTTGTGCCCCCAAGAGTAATGCCGCTCCAAGCTCAACAATAGCGACGAGCTCATTTGGCCATCGTCGAAATCTGATCAGCGGGTCCAGTGCGTAGGCTTTTATACATGACTTGTGGAAGACTCAAGCGTGCTCGCCGGTTTCCGTGTGCTTTGCAGAAAGGACTACACAATTCGCGTCCGGCATGTACTCAGATTACACAAGGTTCGGCGACAACAGACAACGGATTGAACTATCGCCTACATTCGACACACTTCCGGTACATGCTGGCGTCTCCTGCGCCGAGCGATTACGTTTAAACTTCAGTAACCGGTGAAAAGCCTTCACCGGAGAAGGATAAAAAAGTGCACAGGTCAATACCGTTTCGTTTTAAGTCATTAACTTCAGTGCTCTTTCTTGAGCTCGGGAAGTGGGCATAGAGGAGGAAGGAACGTGCCATGGACGACACTTGAATGAGAGAGAGAGAGAGAGAGAGAGAGAGAGAGGAATTGAGGAAGGCAGGGATGTTAACCAGTCAAGGGTCTGGTTGGCTACCCTACGCTGGGTGAAGGGAGAAGGAGAAGAGAGAGAAGGTGTAGATACGTGTACGGGCAGTACTTGAGTTAAGTACTTAAGTTGAGAAAAGCTTTAACTTGAATGAGAGATGTACGAGAACGTCAGTATCTTCTGAGCAATGCAAAATCAGTCTACTGCTAGCATGCGAAACTGCCAAGTTTTCGCCAACCAAAATCAGCACACATGCCTGTTTCTCTTATTATACAATTTCAAAACTAACTATGCAGCTCAGGTCATCAGCCGCATCTTGCTTTTAGAAAAGCACGACATACTGCCTTACTTCGGGGAACCGGGTGCAGTTACGTAAAACCAGGTGGTCAAGATTAACCCGGAGTCCCCCACTACGACATGCCTCATATTCAGATTGTGGTTTGGCACGGAGTACCTTGGAATATAACTTTTATTAATTTTTAATGTAGTTACGTTATGTTATTGAGGGTATATGCTCGCATTCGCTAGGAAAGAAAGAAATGATTAGCTTTGCGTTAGTGGCGGATTTCGTTCCTTCTTTAATAATACTTTAGGCTACGAGCACAGGCCGTAATCAAGGCAACAAACACCAGGCGGCCGTTTAAAAAATGGGCAGTTGTTTTGCGAGCATAAGCACCGTTTACACGGAAACGAAAGAAGCGCATCGTATCAACTTTCAAACACATTGCATCTCATGTAAACGAGGTAATTCGCTAGGAAGGCGCATCGCATCCAATGCGCCAAACAAGAGAAGTTTGAGTTGGCGAATGCGTATTTTAGCAGCGCATGTAAACAGTAGCGTCTTCTATCGGGAATTACTGGATAGCATTAGCTGCGGGTTAACAATTGGCCAACCAGCCGGCAACGGCCGCTGCCGCACTGCGAGACACCAAAACGAAAATTGCGACTTACGAAGCAGGCAGAATGCGATTCTCTTTCACTCAAGAGCAAATTACACCGGTTGAAACCGTGTCGTTTCCGTCGTTAATTAGTGACATAACCATCGTTGGGTTACTTGATTCACGTCGTTACCGTAGCCAGCTCCGCTTTAAGGAGACAGAAGCCGAGAAGGCCGCGCTCGCCTACCACTGGACATGGTAACCAGTGCTGACATGCTCACAAATTACATCATCTTGATACAATGCGGTACGTTGTTGTAAATTAAATATAGCGCAAATGAGTCCCCGCGGACAAATGAAGCACATGCACTAACGCGTCATAAGAGCCCTTACAGAACAGGAAGAAAGGTTTGTATGGTGGGAATACTGAAAGTAACATGCACCACACCAATGCAAGAAAGCGGAGTGTTAGATCTCGAGTAATGGATACATATTCTTTATGTTCGTAACCCTTAATGACTCATTAAGGGTTACGAACTGGATTCCAAGGGAAGGGAAATGTAGCAGGGGATGGCTGAAAGTTAGGTGGGCGGAAGAGATTAGGAAGTTCGCAGGGACAACATGGCCACAACTAGTGCATAACCGGGGTAGTTCGAGAAGTATGGGCAAGGCCTTTGCTCTGAAGTGGGCGTAGCCAGCCTGATGATGATGATGATTCTTTATGTAATTGCTAGAGAAATGTTGCACAGTGTTCTTTTTCTTGCGATGTGATGCTCACTGGCACCTACTTCTTAATTTAAGTTTCCCATTTTCCAGGCTAATATGCTATATGAAAAGTGCCTAACTGTTGCAAACTATGTTTCTTTATGTACTTAGAAGAACACACTAATATGTACGTACGCACTTACACACACCAACACCCCAAGAAAAGAAGTCCCCTGCCTTTACACAGTTTCTTTTTTTCCTTAACCAAATAGATGACTCATTTGCCAACATTGAGAACAAGAGCTCTCCTAATAGGTGGGAAGTCCTGTATACGGGCTGTGATCTAGCATGTCTTTATTGTTCTTGCGTATGTGCCTGTAGATGTGTTCGTGGTATACGTCATTGAAAAACGTACTACTCGGCGAAACATAGGTAAACTATTCTTAATGATCAAATGTGTACGTCCTTGTAGATCTTATGTTTAACCTGCGTAATTCCAGCATTGTAAGATAACTTTACTTAGTTCTACACGCCATTTTCTATGAGTGGGTGTTGAGTACCTAAAAGTGCGACTTGTGTGCTGAACCAAACAGAAAAAGGAAAATGTTTTCGAAGATGTTCTGTTTATGCCTAATTGATAAAAAATTAAACACAGTGCTTCAAGGAACATTTAAGAACGTCGATGCTGTGTGTTAAAGAAAGTGGTAGATAAGTGATAAGATTATAAACATTGATTAAGTTTAGGATCGTAATCTGCCATTTCATTGGTCTTCGATACAAAGTTCGACGCTGGAAGTAAACTACCGAGTGTTGAGCTTTGAAAATGTTTCAATTTACTACTTTACTTATAACGTGTTCGTCTCTTTTATATACAACATGACTGAGAGATAACTAAGTTTGCTGAATTTGTAGAAGATGTGTTAGCTTCAAAGAAGGTTTCACTAATTTTGGTGCGTACTTCTTTGGCCGTAATATGTACAAGTAGACTTCTAAGGAAAAGCTGTGATTCATTTTACCGACACAAATACAATGATTCACGGACGGTAGCTGGCACATACACTCTTAGATGGAGACGCCAAAGCAGCCGTAATGGTAGCGAATTTTTGGTTCTTTACTTCATATTGCATTTATCACAGATCACACTATCGCATATATGTTAAATACCTCTAACATGTTTCCGATCTGAGACTACGGCCTCTTAGCCAGATGTCGATGTGCGAGCGCCAACATAGGGTGGGTATGAAAGGAAATGTTTCGATATCAACAGCACTCATGAAAAGAATGTTCATTGTCAGACTGGAAAGTAAGGTCTGCATTTCACTTTGAGGCTCGAATACCCGATAGCGGAATCTTGAAGCAGTACACTGACCCCCCAGTCATATTATGGCGCCGCCAGATACAAGGCGCTGCTCAAGGGCCCCGATAAATGTGGTGACCGGTGGGCATGACACCGAGTTTACCGTTATTGCAAGCGCGCAAGCAACCACAACTGCGCGCAAACATTTGCTGATATCAAAAACGTTGCGCCAACTGTGGAAATACGCCGGTTGTTTCTCAACGTGTCGGGCCCTCAGTCGGCCACGTGCCTTCCTGCACATACGGATAGTTTGTATAGGAAAAGTTCGAGCCAATATTTCACATCTTCAAGCAATTCTGGCTATTCAAAGGAAGTTCTTTTGGCGGCCTCATGCAGTGCTCGTCCTCTGTCGCAATTAAGGAAACTAAAGGTCATTGTTCCTCCCACGATCCGCAAAAAAAAGGAAACTAATGCTACACAATTCTGTGAAAATAAAAGTCGTGGAGCCCACGTGCGCACAGTGATTTCTTTTCTTTTTTTCGCTGAAACAACTGAAACAGAGCATGGCTTCCCTTCGACACCCATGCTCCGCCTTTGTGTCTGCGGTTCTCTATTATGTTAAGCCATGCGACAACAAGGATCTTTATTGTCACTTTGAGTACGGACCTGAAGCTGAGCATTGTTTCAGAAATGGATGGCATTGTCTTACTCGCACTGAGCACCAAGTCTGGGGGTGGCTGACAAAAGCGCTGTTCACAAAATGTTTGTATAAGGAAGCATAATCTGACTAGCTTTGTGTATAAGCATCTTTTATTGTTGGGCTTTTGCAGTCGACACTTCTTCTTATAGCCCTCTAATAAGTGCACCGAGCATATCTCGCCAGAGAAAGGCGCTCACGTTCCCTGATGTTGCTTTCCACCGTTCCAGTTTAAAACGCTTTGTCTATAAAAGCCTGCATCCTAGCCCTGTACACAATGCCACGCAGCTTCGGGCTTCTCTTTCTCTATCTCTGATCTGTTTACTTAACGAGGGTGGACAATATTTCATTCATGTTTTATTAGGCTTAGAAGGAGACAGTAGCCTGGTACTGCGGAGCGCAGGCATTCTCACATAGAGTGCCAGGGGGGTAGGGGGAAGGGGCATTGCCTCCATTTCTTGCTTGCATTGCCTCCATTTCTTGTAGGGGGGGGGGGCGATCTAGTGCAAATTCACTGTATTCGGCAGTGGAACATAAAATTTCAGTGACGATTAGATGCTCCCTAACGCGAAATTTGAGCGCAGCTCTATACTTGTTTGCATTTCGCGATAAATTGGCTGGCGCGGACAATCTGCCTCCTTCGGGACATTGCAAACAGAGCGAAAAGTGGCGCGACTGCCTCCCTAATCTGGAGATCGCGAGATGCGGCGCATGGGTGCGGCATGGGCGCGATTCACAGCAGCCACTGCAGACAGACCTCTGCTCATGCAGCGCTTTGTTTTCATATGTGGTATCGGTCGGTGCGCTCGCCGCATGCTAGCGCTGAACAGACGACGGCGCAATACTTTGGTGCCATCTCGGGCAGTCGTCGCCACCGAGACAGTCTTGCGTGGCGCTACGCTTTTTTTCTTACGCCTTTCGCCATACCCTCTTCCTCCGCTTTCCGCCTAATGGTTCCGCTTCACATTCTTCCTTCGCTTCCCTCTTCGCGCTCCCTTTGCTATCCCCGTCTTTCATCCGCCGCTGCGCTCCACATTCGGTATTTCATCCTTCGCTGCGCACGTTCCCTCGGCTACGCCGAGGGCCAACGCCGAAGTGAAACGCAGAACCGCAGAAACGCAAAAACAGACGCCTAAAAGGTGCGCTCTAAAACAGGAGCAATTCCGTGACGCAAGCTTCCCTAAGGTCTTATTTGCACCATCGGAATCCTAATGCTAGAGCAGAAGCTTCGCCAGTTATTTCTAGAGGGACTTTTATTGCAACCTTATCTGCCGAAAGATTTGGAATATGTTTAGAATTGATGTCTCAGTCAGAATAAATCGCCAACTAATGTCTCATACAGATACGTTTCTATTCGCAAACTGCCGATACATTTCCGCCGTTGACAGACTTTCAAGGACATTTGGAAAGAAGGCCTCAGGTTCAGTTGCTTTCAGAACGAAGAAAGCTGAATGTGGGTTAAGGAGGAATTGGAGGGCACAGGGAGATAATTTGCCCCCTCCTCCTATTGAAAAGCACTGCGCACGCCGGCGCTGCTGCAGTCATAATATATTGCCATGTGTCGTTTGCATTTGTACGCTCCAGGATATTTGCGCGGAGTGGTAGTGATGGATCCGAAGTAGGTTGCTTGTGTGAGGCTACAAGACCTGGGGAGCGCTGATTGCGGAGATCAACTGCCCGTGCTTCGCAAAGAATTAGTGTGCGTAATTGATGTCAAGGTAGTTCGAATGAATGGACGAGCTTGTCCGAAGGTTAGAGAGGGCGCAAACCCATTTCACTGCGCACTTACCACAATTCTGGAAATAAAAAACGGCTCTTTTGCGCCCCCTGGTGCGCAGGCAAAGCTTAAGCCGCTAATTCACATACAAAATTTGTCTTGTGACGTGTTACTATTGTCGAGGCACCCGGTTTTTGCAGTCATAGCAAATTTATTCACTACAAACTGAAGTATTCTTTGCTGACGGCCTCTCAATTGCACCTTTAATTATTCCTGTGTATTTTCTGGATTTACTAAAAAATTTAAATTTTGCCATATATATTGGAACAAAGGGGAGAGATACATATATAGAAAAAGGGCAAAAACGCGCATGTGAACTAAAAGAAGATTGTCTGGTTCCTTTTCTGCAGCTATTCTATGCTCGGGAAGAGATGCACAGAATTAAAAAAGCCCATCATGAACGCCATGTAGGCATAGGCTTCCACATAGCCCTGTCGCCCTTAAACGCCCTAAAGTGCGTTCACTGCCTTGTGGGCAGGCGATAGTTCTTTTGTTCATGAATCACCAAGGAAAAAAACTTATTTTTTTTCGTTATATACGAAAAGAAAATAAGAAACGGCATGAGACATACCCGAAGAGTCAGGAAAATGGTTGATAAATTTATGAAGATAACGGCTGGAAAAGCCAGAGTGGTCATAAGGCTTTTGCGTAAAATAAGAATTGCGCGCTTTGCCGCGAAGGACAAATGATACAGAGAGACACATGCTGTGTCATAATCGGGCTTAAGAAAAGCGGACGCCAGTTACAGCTTGCATCACAGTGTGACTTTATTTTGAGTTATAGTATGCATTCACTAAAAAGATACGCTGCACCTACTCAAGGCTTGCTACGTAGGGAACACATGACAACAGCGCAGTTTGGAGTGCGCAGCGCTGAAACACGCACTAATTGCTTTAGTTTATTGTTTACAAAGTAGGAAATTAATGATGATATGCCTCTAAGTAGAATCTGCGAGTCGTCAAAACTGATCTGAGGAGTGTCTTGCGGAAACGACTGCTTGTTGCGTGCTCGTTGGTCAAGTGGAATTACTTGTTCTAACCCTCACATCAGATAAACTTTTTAACTTTTGCGTACACACTAGTTTTTCCTTCAATACGCACTGCTTCCTGATTGATATTTCGAATGCCTGCGGCATGTGTTCCTGAACTTTATAAGTTATAGTTGTTTATAATTCATAAATTTATAAATTGTTTGTATTCAACAGACCAAACTTAGAAATGCTGAAACCTCAAAGCCACCTGCTGCGCTAAGTGAATGAATAAAGAAAAACGTACCTTACCTTACGCATGTCCCTGTACAAAACACAATGTTATCCAAACAGTTTCTGGCTCTCGTTGCTGAAATGAACACACGACTGTTAGCCTGTAGATCGTAGGAGTACTTGTTGCCTAGTTAGTGAAACAGCTATCAGAAGATGGGCACAAGTGAGACACACACCAGATGAAGCGGACAGTTAAACGTTGGCAGGACGTCAGTTGGTCGTGGTGTGCTGCAGATCATGAAACGCCCATACGCTTCATATAAAAGGAACAGCCTATGCAAAAGAAGTTACATCCCTGCCGGGATTCGAACCCGGGACCTTTGGATTAGAAGTCCAACGCGCTATCCACTGCGCCACAGAGACTTCGACGTTAGAGCGCGCCTTGAACAACGTTAAAGCTCTTAAGATACACAAGAGTAGTGATTACCTGTGTCTTATCATACCACAAGGGAAGTTTTAGCTTTCACTTACTGGTGATCGTCTCCAGAATTAATGTAAAGCACACAATGTGTGTTTAAAGTTCAACCGCGTACAAAGTATACGTGTAGAATCTGAAAAGGCAGTCCTAGCAGACAAATGTTTTACTGATATCAGCCTATTGCTACATAACAGAAGATATCGAAAATACCGCGAAAAAAAGAATACCACGTAGAAAAAAAAACTTATAATGCGCCTTAAATATGGCCGTACTGGTGGTGCATAACGTTGTATTCAAAAGTGAACTATTCAGCCGGCCTGTAATTGAAGCTAGGGGCATAATGATCTTGTGACTACGTTTTCACTTTCAGTTGTCAACTGATACACTATAGTCGCCAACACAATTCGAGACGACTTAAAATAAACCAACTATTCATGAAGCCCCCTTACGAGTTAAAATAATTCAACTATATGCAACCACCATAACGGCTAAACCAACAAGTAACCTGTTCGTTCTGATTGGGTGCTTATTCAATGTATGTCTACTGCCTACATTAACTGAAGAGTGATATAGCGACAAAACTCGATGAAGTTTTCCCTTTCAATTAAACTGACTGCTATGGCATATTCAGTTTACGTAAAACAGTCCTATGCGATCATGTTCATTCTCCAACAAATATTTGAAGACTTTTCGAAAGGTAAGGACAAATAAAACAACGAGGGCCAGGGAAGAAATCACTACGCATAGAACTCAATATGAAACGAAAAATATTGTATGTGGTGTTACATCCTAAATAACCGTGTAGTTTCATTGCAAGAAAATTATAGTCCAAAAGTGCAGCGCGGTAACTGACCAGTCTGTGCTCTAATGATAACCTGGGCTAAAGCAGACTGAGCCTGTAAATTTGCCTTGAATAATCTCATCGAGGAAAAAAATACAGGGATCATTGGGCTGAATATAAAATTACAGTTTACACCTGGGGTTTCACATTTCTAGATTTGCTAATCAACAGAAGCAATTTTTATAGCAGTATGACGTTCTGCGAAAGAAACTTACTGTGCCAAGAACTGTGCCGGGCAGTCCGGACGCTTTTTAAAAGCTACTTCCACCCTTCTTTGCCTACTCTTTTGAATAGACAGGGTTAAATGAGAGTTAAATGTTCATAACGTGCGCGAGTCGTAGTACCGCAATTTCACGCGGTATTTTGTTGTTTCTCAAAATTCACGGAGCCAATGCGAAGCCGCAAGAACAACAAAGGTGAAGCGCGTTCAGACGCTTTCGGAAGAGCGGATCCTCCACGTAGTTCCTTTATCTCTCTGACAGGAGGAAAGCGAGAGGAAAAATGTTGTCAGAAGCACTAAGCGTTTTACTCTGCTAATGCAAGAGGACAGGCCGTTTTCAAACGTCACCCCAACCGGGCTTTCTTGCGTCTATTCAATTTGAGAGCCACGAGGGCGACGAAGAGTAACGAGTTGGATAGCGCATGCTATATACAGCCCGAAAAACTGAACTCTGAATTTTTAAACGTATTTTATTTTGTGGTAGAATTACGTATCATAAATCTAAACCGCGTTACAATAATATATTAGCCCATAGTGTCTCGGAAGTACGCTGTTTCTCCCAAAGCGCCAAGAGCGAGCAATAGTGTTGTTGGCGAAAGTACAGAAATTGTAGGTTCTATTGCTTTTGCTTGTTTGTCAGTGTCTTTGCACATCAAGCTAAATGTTAATGGAAAGTATCAAGTGCCCTCACTACACGGGTTCCTTGAATTTGATTAATGCTCCCTGGCCTACTTGAGTCAATACCGACTATTTACTCAAAGGAGGATGTCTTCCACGTTGCATAAGCAACTCAATCTACTCCAGTAGCTTCGCGCCGTGAGCAACTGTATGCCTATTCTTCATGATAAGATAATCGCAACTGCATTTTCACGAATAAGAAGTACAAAACATCAGCTTTCTTTTTTTCTTTATTCGCTCGGGTGGCCCCACGGAATAACTTTAGGTTGAAATTAAAGATAGCCGCGAAGGACAATTTTACGCAGATAGAACAAAACTGACTTATAGAACGTATTCGCTATGATTCACCGTTCATAGTCTGCAGTTTGGTTAGTTCTTAAGGTAACACCTCTTAATACCCTTTCTAGGATTGTCTGTCCCAGGGCATGTCCAATGTAGATGGCGGAACTCCACTGCCGCCGCAAGAGCATATCATTTCGGACAGGGAACTTTGTCTTCACGTGGAGTTTATTTAAAGATTAAGTGATGGTTGGTGTTTGGACTGCCACAGCCCGACAGCTCCGGAAGGAGGCTTCCTCCAACCGAGGAAGATTGTCGGTATGGGAGCAGACACGCGAGGTAGGGGTTGGGGGGGGGTGAGGGGGGGGGTGAGGGGGGGGGGGGTAGAGCACGCGGGTCCCGCGGCAGGATTGATTTTCGGCTAATATGAACTGACTAGGGTGTCTTCGGGAAGGGGACATATGTAACTGCAAGATAGTTATGTGTTTCTTCAATTTGAATTATTTGTAACTATGTGGTACATTTTGTTTCACCTCGAACGTCTTTATTATCGATCTATTCCCCTACATAAGAGAGAAATTGAACTTTCACAAACATATCAAATAAATAAAGGCCAAGAAAACGGCGTCGGCATGGTTACGCATCGGTGTTGGAACATAGCTGGCGGCTGGTTGCAACATGTAACAGATACGTACAGCCTGGAACTAATCCAGCTACTTTCAATAATTAGAAGAAAAAATAAGTTGCTGATAAGAAAACATCCTTCGGGTATTTCAGTGCTTTAATGTCCCTTAATATATAATAAGGAGGGTGTCAGTAGATGTCTACAAAAAATATTTTGAAAGATTCAACGTTCCGAAATCTTCAGTCCTACCTGCTAATTGCGCACCTAACTGTCTGCACGTTTAGGATTTTATATTGGATTATCGACCTGTTCCAAATTCCGGAGCTGAGATAAGGCCGTTCGATGACGTTGGCATTCTTTTTTCTTTAGCAAGCACAGTGGTTATCAAGCTATGTGGTACGATACTATGCGCTCTGCTAGTAACGCCTCCGATGTTAAGTAAAGATTACTGCATTTTATTGTGGAGGCAGTAACGTCCACACGTATTTCCGTGATTGAAGTACCTCACATTTCAGAATTCCTTTATTCTTCCAGCAGTGCAACAGAGTTTTTACTGAACTATCGACCAGATGGTCACCCAGCAATACGTTTAACCCGCCGAAAAAACTGTTGAAAAGCTGTCAAGATTTCTATGATCTCGGAAAATGAGCATAGAATCCAGACTAACGCAGCACGGAAGCTCCGCCTACTTGCTCGGCAGTAGGCGGAGGAGCCACATTCGGAAATACGCGACTGTACTCCCTTGATCCCGCATTAAGTCTTCGAGCGCCATCACCGCTTCGCCGTAGAGACGCCAGGCTTCTATATCGACTGTGGTTGGGCGTTGCCTTTACCAAAGCCTATGCATTCCGCATAGGGATCACCTATACCGCAACCTGTGACCACTGCGGCCATGAAGCATCGATTGACCATATTTTCTGCACCTGCCCGCCGTACAATCCACAGAGGGAATGCCTTCGCCATGAACTTGACCAACTGGTCGACTAACCGCTATCGGAAAAAAGAATTTTACGCCACCGAAAGGACCTACCGTCACAGAAGAAGGCCGTGCATGCACTATTACGCTTTTTGCGATCTACCGGCCTTTGTGAACTTCATTAACTGGAACGCCTTTTGTGTGTGTGTGCCTCAATATGTACGTGTTTTTTTTTAACGCTTTCCTCTCTGTCCTCTCTCTAACCCCTATCTCACATCACCAGTGTAGGGTAGCAAGACGGAGGCTGATATCTGGCTAACCTCCCTGCCTTTCCTCTTCGGCTCTCTCTCTCTCTCTCTCTCTGTCTCTCTTTTAAGAGCTTTAGCATTGTTCAAGCCGAGCTCTCACATTCAAGTCTCTGTGGCGCAGTGGATAGCGCGTTGGACTTCTAATCCAAAGGTCCCGGGTTCGAATCCCGGCAGGGATGCGTATTGTTTTGTATAGGCTGCTCCTTTTATATGCAGCGTATGGGGGTTACATACTCTACAGGGCACCACTACCAATAGGAGCCGGTCACAGCAAGGTCAAAATCACCAATTTTGGTGTCAGTATGGCGAATAATAACGTCAAGACGGAGGGAGATTAGGTAGTACATTGTGGCAAAGGAAACTTCTTTCTTCTATTAAGAATACTTACATATTTTACTTCTAAGCGACTCTGTAATGACAGCGCTGCGAACGAGTTAATTCGTGACAGGGCAATTAATTGAAGTCCATGTCTAGTGGGCCAGCTACACCTGCTTTCTATTCGCTGACTTTTGCCGTGAAAAACTAGCGGAATTTGTCTTATTTTCTGCGCAGTTTTCCATGTCGCGCCTGTCACGCCTATTCCATGTCACGCCTATTACCCAAGGTGGGTGCCACGACCGTTAAAGCAATGCCATCGATAAAAGAATATTATAAGGCTTTACGTGTCAAAACCACGGTCTTGTTGTGATAATTGTGGAGGCTGTTCGATGCGGCGTCAGTTTAATTCCGGCTGCAGAGTCGAAACTCGGCGGAACAACGAGCTCGTGTACTGTGTTCTACTTTAGTCTTTAGATTTGTCCTGTTGCTCTTCCTTTCCTCTTTCCTCCCTTCCTTCCTATCTTCCATTTCTGTGTTGCTGTCACCTCCCTTCAGAAGAGTAGGCAGGCGTTGTGCCCCTTCCGGTGGCAGTTGCCAGCCTGCTCCTCGCCTTCCCTTTCCTGTTAACTGTATATATGTGTATATGTGTTCAAAACAAATAATAATTATGAGGCACGCCGTTGTGGGGACTCTGGAAACTTGCACCACCTGTGGTTCTGTAACGTGCACCTGAATATCTAAGTACGGAAGTGTTTTCGCCCCCACCGAAACGTGACCGCCGTGGCCGGGATTCGATCCCGCGTCCTCGTGCTTAGCAGCCCAACACCATTGCCACTATACAACCATGGCGGGTAACGCCTTCTTTTGCTGCTGGGTAAAAGTAGCGCAAAAAATCTTAACAAGCGTGGTGGTATTGTGAAGGTGATGATAAAACGGCAGGTGAAATCCCAAGATTTTATGGTGGCTGCATCGCGGCACACATTGTCAGGGCGTTGAAAAGACAAGGTTTTAAACAACTTGGCGGTTTCTTCTCACATATGTGGATCCATGCACGCACAGAAAGGCATATACAGTGCCTGTACAAAGTGCAAATCCCTGCTCACTTTCGTGAGCTATATAGTGAAGACACAGAGGCTGCTTATTTCAAACGCCTTATATAAAACTGCCTTCGTACGAGCATTAACCAGCTTCACGCAGCGCTTTGGAGACAACCACCAATATGTACATGCGTGCTAAACGGGAAGCTGAAATCAGGTATGCCTTATTTATTTATTTATGAAAAATAAAGCACACAATCGGATTATTACGAACTCACGCTGTTTAAGTATATAGCGCTGGAATAATTCGTTCATGCGCAAATATGTGCTGAAACGAGTAAGCATGCCATGTTGAAAGAATGTTTATTGTGTTGCTGTGCTAACCATTTATAAAAAAACAGTGTCTGGTCCGATAACAAGGTGTTATTTTGTTAAAATTTTCTGAGGCACTCTACAATAGTTAGACATCGCCTTGCTATGGAAGTGAGTGCACTTTTTTATTCTGATTCGTGCGCTGTTGCAGCGTTCTTGTGCGATGGTTCAGTTCTTTTCTACTTTATATTTAGTTGTTTTATTTTTGTCTTGTTGTCTGTGTTATAGCTACCACGACTACCTCTGATTCCCTCAAAGTGAAGACACGAGAACGCATAGAAGCAAAGCAAACTTTTTTTCTTAGGCTGAAGGCGGTCATCTTATTGTCACTAAAGGTATCAACTTATGGGCTGATTCGTAGTTCCTTATGGAATTTTACTACATCCAGGAGTATTACTCTGCACCTTTATAAAACTGGCAGGTTTGCTCAACAGTTCATCGTGGGCATTGAAGCTTTTCTTTTCGAGGGTGTTCTGATTTTGAAATGTGATCAGGGCTTTCCACCTAGCTATGGTGATTTAAATTAGGCTCGCAATGCTGAACTTAGTCACTTGCACTTACTATTAGGATTCGCACACCAACGTTCTTTAATTTTTTGAAGCCACTCTGTGTGTGACTGCGATTACCTTGGCCGCGTGCGGAGGCCTTCTTGGAACATTCGTTTCTAATTAGGAATAAGACAGAATACATGGCAGTCTTTCTCACTCTTGTGAACTATTCGAGGCGCCATGCCATGGAGTGCTCGACACAAAACCCGGCAATAAACCTACCTTTGAAACTTCGGGAAAATGCTGTACGGTGTAGTTAAACAACTGTAGCTTCTATATGATGAGCAAAATGAGAACAAAGTAAAAGCGGCAGCCAACGTTTCGACAAGTGTACTTCCCTTTTTCAAGACAATTCCTACAAAAAGGCAAGTCCACTTGTCGTAACGTTGGCTCCCGCTTTTACCTTGTTCTTGCTTTGCTCATCGTCTTCAATTTCCATCGCCAGCCTTTCCCGTGTTTTCCGTAGCTTCTACAGGTTGTTAAATATAAATTCAAATACAAATACAAAGTCTGTGTCTTTTGAAGTCAATTCATTCTACACACAGTTGAAATATTATGAGCGTACTGTTTTGTTTTATATACTCCCAAGCCCTTTCATCTTTGTGAAAGCCTTTTTAATGGTTTCTGTAGCCGTAGTAATTCAGAGAAAGCCTTTAAATTTACGGGAACAGATTGGGCATGTGCTAAACACTTGGCTAAGAAAGACTTAAACGTTAGCGAAAAAAAAGCAAATTTGCCCTTAACATAGTCGCTGCATAACTAGAAATTCCTGCGTGTCGAAGAAAAGGAAATAATCCCACAGAAATTGTGCAGTACAACCTGCCATGACGGCGAACTTCGAGTGTTTTTTGTTCTAGAGTTAAACCGCAGTGAAGCTGTCATGCTGCTGCTTTATGCACTTAAAGCAGTGTGACACAACCTTCAATTCAGGTTAAGCTTAACAGCAGCTCTTATGGGCATGTCCGCATTAAATCTTCAAACTGAAGGCGTCTTAAAAAAGTTATCTTTTTTTACTTATAACCCATGCTAAGCGGGGTAACAGACTAAATTATTTATCGCTTGTGTTGATTTATTTTTTGTTTCTTGCCAATCTCTCTTATTTTTTCATTAAACCCACAAAGATATTGTGCAGTAATTTCGGAACTATATCCTTCATTACGCTATCATTGCATATATTTTAGGTTTTCACCAGTACGATTCATTCAAGAATGACTTTGTGTAAGCAGCTTCTCATCTGTGCGACGACTCACATTAGTATTTTTGTTGGCATGACTACAAAATTCCTGTAATTATACTTCAGCAACATTTTGATGAATGAATTAATAATAAGAGATTACGTTGGCGAAATAATGAAATACTAATACATCATTATTATTTCTATAATCCCCAACCTTTATGTTTGCAGAAACGTTACCATTCTTTGTAACGCAGTTACGCACTGTTCTCTTCGCATTTCTTCTTGTGCGGAGTTTATTTTTCTTATCTCTGTGGCATAGACAGACCACTGCTGGTCTATTATCCTATTCAGGTAAATAAACAACGTCAAGATGCATTGGTCTTTCTGTCCACATTGCTCAAAATTGAGAACAAAATTTTTATCGCCAAAAAAGCACACTATTGATCGTCGTAGAAGTTGTTCTGAAGCAAGAATTTATAACGTATGTGCCGCATCGTGAGAGTGAGATAGTGTACTTGTATCTGTATGCGGACCCGCGAGCTCTCGGCCCGAGTCATGGATAAAGCGTAATTATTTACCAACTTTGGGTGTTACCAACTTTGTGTGTGCGTTTTTAAAGGTGTGCACTATTATTTTGGAAATTAAAATTTGCTTTGACAGGTTACGTACTTCCGAAGAATGATTTTTTTTAAATTTCAAGTGCTTTTTTTTATTGACACATTTTTGGCACATTACGTGCTTCGTAAACTGACCGAAAAGGCGACAAGTTCTATAGACTTTTATTGGTGGCACTCGGCAGCAACTCGTTCATTTAGGAAGAAAAATATCCAGGCTCATATATGTACGCACAGCACGGATATTTGCTACACATGGAAAATATTGCGACTAAAGTATGGATAATTTCTACACCACTTTGTAACTTCTAGTTCACTGCGTATGATTTATGGCCAGCTGGCCAACCGCAAAGCTGAATGTTTAAATGCCTGCGTTCTTCGGCATGGCTTGGAGATTGCACGCAATACTTACAGTTGAGCTTTCATTACGGGTTTCTTCACACGCTCTAAATCTTTAACTTTTAACGTAACAACTCACCCAACTTTCTCATTTTAATCTATAAATGAGGAAGTATTTATGAAATAACAAAACCAAGAGACTGGTTGGAAATTTCCAGAGAAAATGAGCACGATATAATCCCTGCTCAAGACGAATAATATGTCAGTGGGACAGTGGGTGTATGGGAACATTATTAAGAAGGTACGTGAGTGACAGTTGATTGATTCGCCATCCTCAGAAGAATCTACACTTGTTAATGTTTAGTTTCATAGGCCATGTCCTTCAGCAACTTGAAGCAGCACTACAATATCTCACTATAGAATAACTACATCGCTCGCAGTTATTATTTTCCGAAAGATTACACAGTCGTCAGCAAACAAATGAACATGTGAGGAAATGCAGGACATGAAATCAATAATATAAGTAATGAAGAAGAAAGAGTGAAGTGATTCATGCAGTAAGCAAGAGTGAGCACCACTAAGCACTGAATCAATGTTGTAAACCGAAGCACACTGAGAGTGGTTAGTTGAAAAATACTCAAGTCGCATACGCAACTTGCTACCTATCTTTAGAAGATGAAGTTTGTGGAACCGTAGTTCATAGCAAACCTTGTAAAATGCTTTTGAAAAATCTAAAGATGTGTTATCTACCAAGGAGAATCGAACAAGAATGACACACAGGTTGTGTGTGAGTGATACTAATTGAGTTTCGTAAGAGTATGTCTTTCTGAAGCTGCGTTGCGCGCGAATGAAAATGTTTGGTTCAAGAAACTGATCCAGAACAGAAAACAAGCTACGTCGTAAATGTTTACAGCTAATGCTGGTAAGTGAAATTGGCTCGTATTTGATTTCTTCGAGATGTTAAACTTCCTTTTTTTGATCCGCCTTCTTGGCGTCTTTCACGAGACCCTCCCAAATTGAGATCATTCAGCAAGCTCAAGACATAGTTTCAGCTCCTGTGTCTCTCCTCATACAGGAATGAAATCTTGCTCAGGTGCTGCCTGTATCTTTTGGTTGTACATGTCATCATCTAAATGAATAAAATACAAGACTAGTTATCAAGTTGAAGACCCATGGCCCAACTACAAGATGACAGTAGGGAATAACCGGTTTCTTTTATTTGTTTCTCTTCTTTGTCGAGCTGCCCTGCCGATAATTTAGAATGCTGCACCACTGCGTAAAAACAGTTGACAAATCGGCCCCACGCATCGCAGGCTTACAAAGCGACGCGGGCATTGCTATGTTTCATGAAAGCGACTGGCCTCAGTGACCGATTACAGGCGTGCAGTTATGGACATCCGCACGTATTCACACTGATAGTACCTTCTACCCTGCCTCTCCTTTCTTTTCTTCCCTAAAACCCCTTCCCCTGTGTAGGGTAGCAAACCGGACGTTCATTTGGTTGACCTCCCTACCTTGCCTACCTCCCTACCTTGTTGACCTCCCTGCCTCCTTACTAAGTTGCAGAACATGGCGACAGATATTGCTTAAGAAATAATCGACATCTCTAGTTCATGTTGGTGGGAGCTTATTTATTGTGCACTTCAAAGAATTTTCCAAGTTTGGCGCGAAATGTCGTTAAATACACATGTCTGAAACATATTTCACTTCTGAGAAAGTAGTGCTTCTTGTAGTGAAAGTAGAGTATCTGTGGGGAATCAGGAATCGTTGACCTGCATGTGTAGTTGACCTTTCAGCGCCAATGCTCGCACACTGTGAACGGCGATTTTTCGGGCTTCTCGGGAGCCTGTGCTAAACCTTTCAAGATTACATCGCCCCGAGGATACCATGCGAAGTTCTTTGTGCCACCAAGCCTATGCTTTGGAATGGCCTTTAAACGGTCGCATTACGAGATGAAGCGCCGTTAGGGCGACTTCACTGCAAGCCCCCGGAAGGAAGGATGCAAGGAACTTATTTGACCTCTCCCTGATATTTCCTCACGAACTGTCTTCGGCTTCCCGTGCCTTAGTTCTCACTGTCCGTTCAACCTTAAGATTTCTAGACACGTAAAAAAAGAGTGAGCAGTAAATGTGACATTAACTCTCTCCCCCCGCTCCCCCGGTCATGGCCGTAAAGAAAAATCCGTCTCACTTTTGCTTTCATTTCTGTAAAGAAGTCGTGCTCATCGGCCGATGCACTTAGATAGGTAGAAAATAAGTGAGAATGGAAGGCGTAGAGATGACGGTGTCGGTGACGGAGATAATAACAGCGCTAGACAAACCTATATTATGTCCGGACATGATATATTATACAACACAACAATGTGATCTGCTTACGGGAGATAATCCTTGGGGCACCCACGTAGAAGTCAAGATGCTGGCTCGATGTTGCCTCGATGAGTGAATGTGAAATGTTAAGGCTCTTTGTTAACGCCCTGAGAGCATGTTCAATTTGAGGAATGGGCCTTCTCAACGTTTTAAGCAGGGTTTCTTTCTTTCTTTCTTTCTTTCTTTCTTTGTTGCCTTCTTTCTTTCTTTTATTTCTTTATTTCTTATTTTGTTTGCTTGCTATGAGAGCTATCAGCCATCCTATGTTGCTCTACTGGAGATTATGCGATGCTTCTTACACCATAGAACTGTGCTTGAACTCTTGCATCGTCTTCTTTGCGGTTGTTTGAGTTACCTAATATCTAAACTGTCCATTACTCTGCCTGATACAACCTCAGTGCCGCATGTTCGCCTGCGTCGTCTATCAATAAAACAATATATTAAAAAAATAATTTCTGAAGGCTTGTTTAAGATACACTGACGCACATACATTATGAGTAAGCGCCAACAGAAGCGTTTTTTTATTTCTACAAAAGGAGCGTATGAAAATAAATCTCGACTGAGTAAGATGGTGAATTTATTGCACCGTATCGTGGTTGTCTTGAAGACATTAACACAAAAATTATTTCAACTTGAAGTAGCCTTGCGCATGTATAAAATTTTAACTCAAGCAGGTTGAGGGCGTGTGAAAGCATGTATGTAGAATTTACACTCCTAAGGCTGCGGTATGGAAGAAAAATATGTGTAGGAACCAAGGAAAACGATTGTCAAAGTAAGCTTACATTGGCGGTCAGTGTGCGTGTAAGCGCGTGCCTCGTGTGCGCACTTGTGCATGTGTGCGTGCATGTTTGCGTCTTTGTGTGTGCGTGTGTGCGTGAGCGCGCTCTTATCGGCCTGTGCGCGTGTTTGTGCGTGAGTCTAGCGCAGGCTTGACAACGATACGCGCGGCTATGCTTGAAGTAGGGTAGAAATGCGGCTTTGTTAGTACGATATCCTTCTAGTGAAGCCCAGGAAACAGAAACAGGAGGAGGGTACAACACAAGCTGTCACATCCTCTTGCTATATCATTCCTTTTTTTTTTTGGCGCTTCACTTGCGGTATGTGCTTGAAGATTCTCAAAACCGTGTGTTTTGCTTGTGTTGCGTGTGGTACTAGTCCTACGCGCAACCCCGGGTCAAAACGCTGGCTACTCCTATAGGTATAGGGTGGAGGAAACTGGCTATACCTCACAATTGCGAGTAAATTGTTGTTACGTCACGCGACGCACGTGCCAAGCCCCTCACAGCGCTAGCTTACACGAAGGATATGGTAAGGACATTCATTGTCAAGCTACACGTCGGTCTGTACCTTAATGGGTAGAACATGGGGCTGCTGCGCTGGGAGACCTTGCTGCAATGTCGTCATCGAACGCGCAATTGGTTATGTATTCAATTGGGGCAGTTTAAACCGGTATCACAGCTACGTGCCTATAAAACCTTTCGTTGTTTATTGTACTGTTGCTTAAGTTTTAAATCTTGCTACATGAATACTAACATACAACAGACCATAAAGCCATGGCAATGTGAAACGAGAACGAGGAACATAGGTAAATAGGCGATCCTAATGGTTTCTCGTGACTATACCGAGACTTCCCAATGGAGCCACTGCTGGGAGAGATAAGTTGCGCTACGCCGTCTGCTAGCGCAATCTAGAGAACGCTGCGATGCTACGTTAGATCTGAAATGAAGAGTCCAGGCTGTTCACACTTTCCGCTTTGATTTGTGGAGCTGAGAGGAACTAGACTAGAGTACACGAAGTTCGCAATCGGCCGCCGTGAGCAGCGTCCTTGGTGATGACGACGACGGTGGTCTAATGGACCCGGCGTCTAATGGTCGTCCCAAAGAAGCAGAGGGGGTATTGAAAGTCCATGCATCTCGACAACCCGACAGCACGCGATCATTTACTTGGAAGCAAACTTCGAATTAGAAATTCGGCGAGCACTCGTCGTGAGGATGGCGCGTTTGCGGTAAGTTTTTTTATTGGTCAGCCTGAGTGAAAGCCAAGCACACCATTTAGAGCACACCATGGCAACAATCGGCTAAAATATTGACGGCGTCAAGTGTCGTTAATGGCCTTTGGTTTCAATATGAAGATGTCATTCCGTCACAAATTAGTGTAGCTTCTATGATATAGCAAGCAACGCTTAAACATTTCTTCTGCAGTATATAGTAGCGTTTAAAAAATTACACGTAACTATTTACACTTAACCGTACAAAATTTCGCTAGAAGTTTTGTAATTGGTCGATTACTCTGTTTTGCTTCGCTAACCTCACTATATTATGAGTTTGTAGTAAGAAATTCCATCGCAGTAAATGCAGTAACGACCATTCCATCGAGCTCGCACAGCGAGTAAGGTTTCGGTGTCGCTCCTGATGTCCTCACAAGCAAAGCAGGAAAGATGACGGGTGAAAATATTGAAGAGCAGTTGCTAGGAGATGAACAACCCCTCAACCTGGTCTGCAGAAGACGCATAACTGAAAGGACAAGGGCAGTTTTGTTTTATTTACCATATTTGTCAAACGTTCGTAAACTGTGTCAGGAAAATAATAAAAAATTAATCGATAACATTTTAGTAACTGCTCAATTACTTTCACGCGGCGGGAGTTGGTAGCCATAATCAATAACATTTCTTAAGGCGTAACATATAAACGCGGCTCTTGAAAGGGATTAATTTTCACCAAGATTGGCATGCAACAATCTACTTAGGGTAGCTTGAACCTCGCCTGCGGTTTGCGAAAGAAACAAAGAAACGAAGAAAGGAACCCTTGAGGGCGCAATTTAGGTCCTGTGCCTCCGATAAACCCTAATGATGCTCGGGTCGTATTGCTTGCATAGCAACTAACAATGAGCCGTGCATTGCGTCTCATGATTGACGTTCTCCATGGTCCACCTTACGCTCACCAAGAGCAGTAATGTGAGAGTGCCATTTTTTTACTTTTGCTTTGCGTATTTGTCACTCCGAGTTTGTTTTTCGCAGTATTGTCTCGAGAACGTGTACACTCCCAATATGACTCTAGATGCCTGCGTTGCCTGCAACGAGTAATGGGCAGCGCCCACGTTGTGCAAGCTAATGGAACGCGTACTTGACAGCGACAGTGATTTGTAGCCGTGCACTGTTCTGACACTGGCCAAAATAGGATCTCTAGGATTGTGGCGTAAGTACTTACAAGGAAAGTTCATACTAACTGACTCTCTAGGAAAGTAAATTAATTCTAGGGATAAGTTATGTTAGGATAATAATGCCGTTAACGAAATTTCTCCTCATTATTCAAGGTGCAATCAGTTACGTGCTCCAGCAACCACGAAATAACTGGGCCGTTTCCTGCGATTCGAAAGCAGCCCTTCAAACTCTGCAGGTTGTCCTAAGTCATGGGTTACACGTGCACCTGGTGTACGAAATAAGGCCCGCTCATAACCAAGCACTCGAGAAGGGACACGACATGGTATTTCGATGGTTGCCGAGCCACTGCGGAATTGTCGACGAAGTTCAGATGAAGCTGCATGATCGGGTTACCAAGAACATCAGCGGGTGCTTATACAGCGTGTTTTTATTTAGCTGCACCAATTTTTTAAAATTAGAAAAAATATAAATCATGGTAACGATATGTTTACAATTCGAGTGTACGGATTGGTAGCTTATAGATACAGAATAATTTCCGCAATTACGTGCGTAATTAGTGAAGTTGCAATTAATTTTCTAATTATAAAGAATAGGTGGCTACAGAAAATGATTACTTTGTGGCCCGTCCTCGACACTACCTATCCCGTCGATTTATTTTGAATAGCCGATTTCATGTGCTACGCGAACAATTATTTCCCCTTGGCAGGATCCTTGAAACCGAAACTGGCTGGAAAAAGAGCGTCGGTGTCGTTATTGCGAACCCCCTCCCCCCCGCCTTTCGTCACGTCTCCGAGGTCAACGCCAGTCCCCCCCCCCCCCCGCGAGCAGCTTGCATCAGCTCCTTGCTGTCTGCGGCGTTAGCCTAGCGCTTCAATGCCGGCAGTCCGCCAAATTTACTTCATTATTTCGTTGGGCGCCACGTGTCCACTTCCTCCGACGAAATTCCGTTTCAGGGGCCCAGCGGAATAAAAGCGCGCTTTCGGAAAAAAAAAACATTTTGGCACCATGGCCTATGTGTTCTTACATGCACAGGATCACAAATGCAGTTGTGCACTTCTTGAAGGTCACTTGACAGTATACGAATGCTTGGGACAGCTGACATCCCTCTGTGAATGGGCTCGCATCGACTGAATTTTTATTCGTTTTATTCTCTTTCCTTCTTGTATGCTCTCCTTTTCCAAGTATAGGACCCTTGATTAAACTATATACCCTTCCCTCTTTGTTTCTCCCACTTATTCGTAATGCTGCTGTATTTCTGCATACGACAACCTCTTTGCAAATGTTCTGTGTTGCTGTAAAAGAACGCTGGCTGTAACGTGCGGCTTTTGGTACACTTGAAGATAAAGTAGCCAATAGGGTCAACCCGAAGTGGCGGATAACCATGGCGACAACATGCGTAACGATTTCTTCCAGTGGTCCTAAAAACATGAAACGATGCCATAGTTCGCACAAGAGGGCCTCTCCTATGACATGAATGGGTGCTTTCGCGAGCGACATAAACGACTTTACTTGTCGTGTCGCTGTGTTTGTTTCTTTGTTTTTGGTCCAATATACATCATTGGAAAGAT
Organism: Dermacentor variabilis; assembly: GCF_050947875.1. Taxonomy (NCBI): domain Eukaryota; kingdom Metazoa; phylum Arthropoda; class Arachnida; order Ixodida; family Ixodidae; genus Dermacentor; species Dermacentor variabilis. The sequence continues at coordinate 65,611,290 of NC_134571.1, read as the reverse complement.
GTGTCAACAGTGGATGCATTCTGCACTGATGTATTTACATCATCTTACATCTACGACACATGCGGTTTGACGTAACATAAATAACTGGTACAGAATTTCAAAGAATGGGCAGAAATATGCGTAGAACTTCGTCGACACGAGAAAAGTTACACTTCGTATTTATTGTATTATTTTTGTTTATTTGCTTCCTGATAACCGAAAACGGCGAGTGTGTATGTTTGCCAAATATCATGAGCCATTTCACTCTGTGAAGGCGGACGACCAGCGAAGCGTTGTAGCACGCGTCAAAGAGGTGACACACAATTTGAACAATGGTACGAACACATTTACTGTCTTGATAGGTGCTCATCATGACGAAAGGTACGCACGCACATTTATTTTTACACGTCCACCTTCATTCGTGTTTTCATTTCGCGATATACTGAGGCAAAGTATTTGAGACCTAAATCACCGTAGGAACTGGCAGGGGGCTAGTGCCGTCAGAGTCTTAGCATAGGGAGGGGCAGTTGGGACCGCTAGCATGATGAGTGGCACCCGGAGTCAGCTGTGGAAGATGACGACGATGAACGAGCGAGTCACTGCTGACGATAGTTTTCGCTCACACATATTCGTCGACGGACGCAAAAAATGCACGGAAGCCTAGCCATAAAGAGTTTCGCTGTAATATATTAGGCACCACAAAAGAAAAATTAACTAACGACCCAGAGTTACACCACTACGTGAACATTTATACGGCTTGTAAATGTCAACAACTAAAAATGTAGCCGTTGATTTGAAACAACTCACAGAAATGCATGATAAAACGGCGCACCCATCTCTGCCGGGATTCGAACCCGGGACCTTTGGATTAGAAGTCCAACGCGCTATCCACTGCGCCACAGAGACTGCACGCTCACCGTCGAAGAAAAATTGTCTTTTGACAAAAGACACACATCATTGTACTCGAACACGTAGTGACGCCGTGTTTAACCTCGAAACGTGCCTGCCTGCATGACCTTGGAATATAATATTTGGTAATTAGCCATGTAGGTTGTGCTATAGCTATTCATATTCGGCTACATGTCGAGATATTTTAAATGCGGTATATATCTAGGCACGACAATGCAGACATACGGTAGGCTTCGGCAAATTAAAAATATATTACGTGTATGCTGGAAAAGAATCGTCCTGCGACTGAATTTTTAAACGAGATCGCAAGAACGCAAGCATTGCTCTGGGCAGTACCTTCCTATTCCTTGCACCATATTTAGAAAGGACAGCCTGCCATGCCGGTTGACCAGGTTAATCAAAATTACGTCCAAAAAGTTACTCTCCAATTTTTTTTTCTTGGTACGCGTCGTCTCTCTCAACTGTGAAGTACATCTATACCTATATTTCTGTCAGCTGTGCAAGCTCAATGCCTTATATGTATTTTTTTCTCACTTGCCTTGGTGATTGGAGTAGAAAATATTATAAAGAATGGTGGTCGTAGTATAAGCTACCTATGTTCGTGTTCGCGCTGTTTTCTCTGCTTTTTTCCACATGCAGTAATTCTGCGCACTTGATTCCGTCCCTCAGCTCACCGCATCGTCGCCACGAATATTCTGACACAGCTAAATTCCCGCCTTGAACTTAACAAAACTACATGAACTATGATGTTAAGAAAATTATGTTATGAAATTATGCGTCGAAACAAATAGCAGACCGCTGTTGGAATCCAAGAACCCCGTTCTTAGTCAGTGTCACATGTGTTTCTAAAGTTTATTTTGTTGAGTAATATCCCAGTTTGGACAAATACGTACCTCGGCATTATCGACTCCCATAGATCTGTACACGCGATAGGCTGCACAATAATTACTGCAGAGCTCACACATCGTAAGGCAAAGTTGGAATTTCGCTGCTTTGTTGAACATAGTACGACTTCAACAGACTCAAACTGAACGATCGCAGTAATATCTGTCTTTCACAGATATTACCGAATTTCAAGCAACCATACTTTTAATCCAGCAGAACTTTTTGTTGGGCTGCGCTGCGCCGTGCTGCGCTGTGCTGCGCCGCCCGCGCATGGTGAATATTCCTAATCTTTTAGTTTTTTATGGGGTACTCCCTTACGGCGGTGTTTGTGTATCGCGTAACCATTATCATTTATAGTCATTTGGCCCTATACACCACGTGTCATCTTCACGAACATCACCTTCACAATCGTTCTATCGCCTTTTGCCTAGTTACCATGTGATGTTTTGACAATGCACGGGTTGCGCCGCCAAATTTGTGTATATATATTGTGTGTTTCCGTCATTAAAGCATCAGTTGTTAGTAAGCGCTCGTCCGTGTCTCTTCTTCTTGTGTCGTCTGTTTGGCGCTATAGTACTTCAGTTACATACTTTTATTTCCGAACGGGAGCACATACGTAAAGGGGGAAACTTAAAAAAACGCTATTAAAAGTAAGTCCAACATGTTGTCTTTTCTCTCTCGATATCTTACACGTCGACACTTTAACCTTTTACTGGAATGCACAAACAGTTTTGTACTAACGCGTTCCCAGCCAAGAGAGAGACGGAGAGAAAAAGCAAGTGGAGGAAATAGTTAAAAGGTCACAGGAGCATCACGTGTGAGAGTTAATTTATTTATTTATTTATTTATTATTTATTTATTTTCATTTGTTTATGTGGACTAATCACTTACATTAACGACTATGGTCTATAGTTTTCGCACATTGTATTATTGAGTACATCCACTTTCATGCTTTACTATAGCAAGACGCATAAAAGTGGCGGATTTACAACTTTCCGAGCGAATAACAGCAGCGGGAAGAACCGTCGCGAAGAACCATACCGCGAAGAAGCACCAATACGGTGTTTTTGGTTTATGCCATTTCTTGCTTGGTTCTAAGTATATTTGAGCGAAGTTGTTGTTTGGTGCGATATGTATATACCTCGGAAGTCTAAAGCCAGAAGAAAAAAAGTCAGAAAGGCTTTCTGTATGGGAAACTCGCGTGCAGTTCATGCTCGTGCGCTCATTACGTGGGTGCAGGCTTGCAAAGACCTGCCTTTGTTTTAGACCACCTACTTGTCTGCTGTCTATCGGTCATACTAACCACACATTTTTCACATTAGAAGAAATAATGCAGTTTGTTTGCCTATAATTTAAGGTTCACGTTTCCTGGAAGCTGATACTGCCTAATAACGCCTCCTTACTGAAGGATGTGACGTGCCTTGGCCGAAACGTGTAACTACGCTAACAACATCGCAACATAGACACCTTTAAGGTATCAGGAATGTATGCTACAACTAGAGAATACGTATTGCCACTCACAACGCGCAATCTTCCACTTATCAGTTCCTCTTTAATGTTGCAGTGTACTGTGACCATCCCTGCACTATCTCAGCTACGTCGAAGTAAAAGCCACCGGAAAAAAAATCTGTGGCTCCGCACCTCGTGCGACATTTTACGAAGGCTACAGGTTTTTAAAGACACAGCTGTATTGTGTTGCACTCCTACACAGAAGTTCACCCTACAACGTTTTCTTATCAGACAGCTTTGCCATGTTTCGGGAGGATTTCTTGCGAAGTGAATCCAACGACGACCGCGGCTAACGAATGCGTACAGTCTTGGCAAAAAAAAAAAAAGTTGAACCCGCTGTGAACGGCCGGGGAGCAGCTGCGCTCCGCTATCGCGGCGCTTCCACCGTCGGGGCGCGCCGCTGATCGCTTGCGCCGAGGATAAAGAGGGCGAGGGAAGCGTGTCTCTTACTCTCAAGCGTCGTTTGACAACAGCGCTCGTGAAAAACTATAGGGCGGCGAGCACGGCGCTAACGCGACGGTGGCGAAGCAGAAGCCACCCGACCGGCTAGCATGCCGTTTGCAGCGTATGCTGGATGAGTCAGCGGGGGTCTCTGGCGACCGCTTTAAAACGCGATACGCTCAAATTTCGCAATTCCGAGTATCGTAATCATCAGTTAATGTTTTTCGGGAGCAAATTATAGGAACAACGCTATGAATAGTCCTGCGGATGCTCGAACACGGGCACTTTGCGAGGATCGTAGCTGGGATCTGACTTAGCAGCTGAATTCTATATTCAATAATGTGTCACAATGCCATATCGTATTTTTCACCATGGATGCCATGAAAATCAAATTAATTAAGAAAGCATAAGCTCCAGGGTGGCACCTGCCTCTCTCAACGAAATCAGAGGAGGGGAGAGGGGGAGCACGCCTTCAAGGCATTGATTGTGGTTTGGACTGTGGTTGCCCCGAACAATTGCAGCTTGCTCATGTGTTTCACTTTAAACTAGCCAAGATCTCTGGTTGAAAGGGCTCTACGTATAACCAATTTTTTTAAACTACTTCTGAAGCCTTTTTCTACCTCTGAAGAAACGAACGATACCTCAGAGATCTATATCCACAATACTTCTTCCAGTGAAACTGTGACAGTGACAGCACCGCCGGTGTTACACCTTCACTGCACGAGGTTCCTATAATCTTGTCGCCATGGTCTATTTCACGCGAATCAAACTTATGATGCCCACAGCAAATGGGATGGACTTATACTGGCCTTACATGCGCTTGAAAGTGGGCCCTAATGAAAATGAGGCAGCATGCACGAAGATGTAAAAAAAGGCGAGGTAGTGGGCACTTTTCGAAATGCCGAGAGAACGGGTCTAACTCAATCTGCTACTGAGGCAGCTAGGGCAAATGTCTTCTTGTCCCGAACAGTTTTCATAATCTCCCCGCGGGTTTAGTTAAGGAACTTCAACGCCAAATGCAATCGTGTGGTCGTTCCTTAGGGGAGAAGTGCGGTCAACATATTTCAAATATTTTAACAGTGGTTACAGGCCCTTTCCGAAGATAGCCTTCGTAGCCGAAATTACTGCTTCTGGTCTTTTCTAAACAAACGACGAGTGAATTGCTCGCATATTACAATAAAACCTGGAACACGCGAGACAGCACTGAGATATGTCAGTTTATATTTTATCTTTTGTTTTCATCGCACTCAGAAACACAATCAGAACGTTTATCTAAAAACATAATGTGAAGGCTCTCGCCTTTGAATGCGTAGGATAAAATTGTAATAAGTATTTTAGATGATTAAGGGAATTTTTATAGTACAATGCGCTGCATGGAAGCCGGGAAGCTTTGCCCAGGCGAGCACATTCACTCCCGCGAAGCGCCGTAACATTGCGGCCGCAAGACGACCTCGCAGCTGGCAGAACGAATGCCGCACCAGTTTTTCACGAGCGCTGTTATCAAAGGATACTTGAGAGTAAGAGGGTCGCTTCCCTCGCCCTCTTTATCCTCGGCGCAAGCGAGTAGCGGCGCGCGCCGGCGGCGGCAGATAGTGGAGCGCAGCCGCTCCCCTGCCGTTCACAGCGGGTTCAAGTTTTTGTACTAAGACTGAACATTCCGGAGCCGATGCAATCAGATGATTACTAGCAAAACGGGGGAGTGTAAGTTATCGAAAACTCGCGCATGCGGGCCCGTGATATTGGTCTACTTATACATTTGGCATGTCCTAGATTTTATCTCGTCGCCGCGAGAGGGGCGAGAGCGCGTAGTAGAGTTGATAATTCAAAGGATAAAAGCCGCGGACTCAAGCACCGACATAATAGATACGACGAGCGCCGATCGCTCGTTCCACTAACGCCAACGCAAGGCGCTATTGTAGGCTGGCACGTGACCTTTCAAACACGGAGGCGCGCAGTGCCATTTAGCCCAGCGGCTCCAATGCGAGAAAGGACATGTTAGATTTCCACGCCGTCGACGTAAAAGCGAGCCTTACGCCGCCAGTCGAGCTTGTTGTTCCGTGACGCTAGACTGTGGGGCGTCCACTTTTTTTCTTATCCTCTCGCAGCCCTTCAGGCCAAGCCCATCTACAAACACTCGCCAGCATAGGGTGGCGTGCGTGGCTGCGCGCACGCGTTACGCCAGACTGTAGTCGTACCTTAAGGGGGCCACATGCTAACTCAGTTCATTGCCACACTCTGCCGGCCTGCCTGTGTGCCGTCACATTCACGTGGTGTTATGGCAAGGAGCCACAAACGTCTCCAAACGATTTTGCTGAGGGCGTACGCATGCTGTTTGGCGTTCTTTCTTTGCTTCATATGCTCAAGACGCAGTATAGTCTAAGTCTGTATCACGCTCATACTACCCGTTTTTCAAACCACAAGTCTCGTAACTTCAACGATAAGGTTAGCTCGTACGCTATCGAGTACTCCCGTTGCAATACACGCTAGAATATTTTAACACAGTTGCTGCTTGGAAGCAGCGCCTTGAATACTGATCGATTAAGTAGCTACTTGCACTGCATTTCACTTGGCTTTCGTTGTAATTTTTTTTATTTCCATCACATTCTCGCTTATTTCTTGCGGATCCATACTGTCTGTTGCAAGATGAGGCACTTCGCCTCCGAAATCTGCCACAACGACCAAGCGAGGATTTCGCGGTTGTGAGAAGAGAAATTCTACTACATTGATGTTTATTCGTTTTCCCCGAAACACCATTTTGGAAGCTGGAAGTTTGTCATTTAAATGCAAACCTTTCTCTATTCCATTTCCTTGCGTTTGAGTTTACTAAAACATACCAAACAGGATAACTATAACGTCTACACAATTTAGCCGATATCTAGTCCAACCAAACCGACGTGAATGCCGTGTTTTCGAAGAGGACAGAATGCTCTTTCAGGTGAGAATCTGAGACACTGCGTTGAAGGCCCCATTCAGAATGCGTTATTTTTGTGCGCATAGAACGGGAGGCAACTTTGCACGTAGCTGCACAGCTAGGCGTGACCAGTAAACTAAGCTCCATCCCCTTTACTTCTCGCAGCTTTCAGGGCAATCACCGAAGCCGATTGGAAGAGAAGAAAGGAAAACAAAAAGAATAGCAAACATGTGCAAGGATGTATGCCTGCCTCGTCGTGCTGTGCTGGAGAACGAAGAATGCAGATAAGGCCGACGGACTTCGCTTTTTAGGATTCAGGGAATGAAACGATGTGCCCGAAGCGTTATTGAAAAACTTTTGCGGGTTGTTTTGCTCACTCAACTGGCAGAAAAACAAAGAGGTGTGCAAGAACAGTCTCATATTAAGTGCTCTAAGCATAAAAAGTCATGTGCCCGTACGCACAGATGGCGAAACTTTCTCGTCAACAAAATCGATGGAAAAGTCTCCAAGCAGAAAATGCATACAACAATTCCGTTCTTGTTTGTTTTCTAAGGATCAATGGTGTCTGTAGACATCGCAGGTAATTGCAATTTTTCGAAAAACTCGCCTGTATATCACACTGGTGTTGTAGCACACCTCATTGCATTGAACAGCCGTGGTATACGCTAGCCAGCCTTACGAAATGCGTTGAAACTGAGAGCATTAATTTCTGGTTTCTTACTATTTCTCTGTGCGCGTGTTTTCATTTGTGTTTTTGGGACACCCTAACATGTACTTCACGATATGTCTGAATTTTAAATAAGACGTCTTATTTCTCGATAAGTTACACACGAGCAGTTCAGCATTACTTAGCGCTGTACATTCAAGAGCATCATTGTTCCGAAACTTTTAATCGGGCCCTTGATACTCCTAGAATACTGAGGTGTTATGCTTAATTTATTTCAATGTTGGCATATGCATGGTCCCAGAGAAAGATGCATTCGCAGGTTAGGCCATGTAGGAAGCTTGCTGGCTGGAACTCCTATCCGTGGAACATTACTATGTGAATTCTATGATAATATATTAAAGTTGACGGCGTTAAAAATATGAAACATAAAAACGAAAGATGAATTTGTTAAAGCGCTCAATGAACAGCAAAAAAAAAAACGAATTGGCAGAAGCAATCTATACGATGAGTGTCTGAATTATGCGAGGGATATAAACAACAACAACAAAATTTGGCGTGACGCTAAGGACAGGTAGTCGCTCACCAAGGGCAGTCCCTGATTCAATTCCTCGAATGGCAACATTTTCCCAATTCTTTTTACGCGTCACCATACCAGGGCCAAATATACGGACCAAATGGGGTAGGAGTATAGCAAAGAAATGCTTTCACACTTGATAAAATAAACGGCATGAGTTCAAGTGTAACCTCAAACAACACTACCATGTGATAACTGGGGAGAAACGCAGCATAAGAAGACACGAACAAATAAGACAGTACATTGAACGAACACTGACTTAAAACTAAGATTTTGTTGCAGCGAACACCTTTTCCAAGTGTTCGCAAAGTCATATCACATTTCGACGCTCAATTTGCCATGCCAGATCACCTGAAAAGCTCATCTACCTTACATGGAACCACTTCACGCATTCCTAATATGCTTAATATGTTTTAAAATCTAGCTCTAAGGGCTTAATTGTATCAGGTTATTTTTGACGCCTGTATAGTAAGCCACCAACCAACTGGCCCAAGAACAAGTTGTTTTGGAATGACTCACACCATCGTGCTTGTTCTTATAGGAAAGTGAGGATGAAAGCTAACTTATGCTGCTAGAGCACTTTGCTGTAGTTCCATTCGATGTGGTGCAAGTGATGTAATAAAACAAGTTCTCTTCCTCCCCTCATAGTCACTGTGCCAGCGGGTTCAAATTGTACTCGCACGTAGATAAAGGAAGGTTATCTTGAATGTGATATAACAAAATTTGTTTGCTGATGCCGGCGCAGCTTTATTGGGACCATTTTTCCTACGGCTAACTATACAATTGACCAACAGTGTAAGCAGAATACTTTACAGACACGTATGGTGTACGCCAACTATCGTTTAGTCATTTTGTAAAGCAAGCACTTTAGAACACCCCCCCCCCCACCATACATTATAATAACAGTAAAAATATAAAAAGAATCAAGCAATACAAATTAAAGAAACAAAGAAATGGGCAGGCTATGCTCCAGTTTCATTACAAAAGGAAAAGAACCTATGAGCAGGTCGACAATTAAGTGTACCATTATGTTGTTGGCACATATTTTAAGCCTGCTACAATTTGAAGCAAGAACAATTAGCAGCCGTGCCAACAACGCAGCCTTGGTACGTCGGTGTAACTTTTTTTCAAATACGTTCTGGTCGCAATTATTCTGCCCTTGATGCATGTACGTCCTCTTATAACTTGTGCTAATTAATCCTCCCTGCACCCAGAATGTTTCTAAGAAATCAGAATCAGTCTTTGGACTGAAGTGAAATTCTTGAACTTGCACCGAGCTACTGATTATTAAGTAACGCCTACAGAAAATTGTTCAAACGCGGCTGAACGAAACAGGCGGACTTTGCGAAATATGCAAGCATAAAGGCTCGGTATCATTGTTCATTTTTCACTGCGCTCCTACGACCGTCGTTGAGAGCTTCTGGCATTATATATATATAGGTAGTAATAATTCGACTACTGTTACCCAAGAACATAGCCAAGTTAGAAATAATAGATAATAAATGTCACTGGATACTATTTCTGTGTTAGTGTAAGTTGATTCATTAAGTAATTAAAAAATAAAGTGAAATTTTGATTGCCATATGCCTACATGATAATACACGATATTCATTCAGATAGTAACATTGACATTATACTGTACAGTTCAGCTTGACAGTTGTGGGAAGCAATTATTCTCTTGATTGAGACAACCCACAGACATAGTACTCGAAGATATATAATGAAGTGCATAATGGTCTTTTTATTCACTTATCTTACTACATAATGTAAATTACACAAACCCCCGTGAACATTAACATGAACACATAAAGTGCATCGTTGATCCACGAACACGCTGAAAGCTCATTATCAGCTTTCAACATTCAGCAGCCATACCGTAAGTGCTGTCGCGGGCAGTTTATGTCCCCAACCATAACGCACCCATAATCCCTATTTCCTAATGTCAAAGTTTGTCGGTGCTATCAGTAAATTGTTGAGTTTCTAAGGCAGCGTTTTTTTTAATTTATTTGCACATTGTCGCTTGAATACACTTTATACAGGGAAAAACTACTTAGATGGCCCTAACATCCTTCATACGGAAGTTTGTCAGACATAACAGAAGCTCAATAAAATGCCGAAGAGAAAACCAAGTCAGGGGGATCAGTTGGTGCCAGAAGTGGAAATCGCAACGGCGCACTTGGAATCCGGGCTAGTAGTTGATAATTTCGTGTCGTGCATGAAACTATGAAAAGCGATGCTCTGTATGAGTTCGTACACGAGTATTAATTATACTACTGCGGAGTAGTACGTTGCAAGCGTGCATAAGTAAGTCTCAGTCTTATGGGATAATCTCACTAGAAATCAAATGCAAGTTTAAATTCAGAATAATACCACACATTAAAAAAAGGCCGAGAGAACGTCAAAAGTTTCCAAAGAGTTTTCGTTTCGTAAACATCGAAAGTGATTAAAGCAGTGGAATGAATGGTGTGGATGCTCCTTCAGTTAGAATTCACGAGCACTGTGAAAAAAACGAAGCGCTCATAAGTGTTGAAATTCATAAGGTGGAATTATCGAAGCAAAACCGAGCTTGAACATTGCATTCTGGAACGTTGAGCTATCATCGACACAGTGAATTCCCTCTTTAAGTTTTATGTATTTATAGTTGTTTATTTACGTGGTGTGCCACTCTATTCGCAAACGCGAACCCGCACTGATGCTGATGCCACTGAAAGCTATCACGCTTTTATTCGCTGTATGACGCCTATTTCTGGTGAGGTACAGCTCGAGTAACGTTTCAAGTGCCCAGCAGCAGTGCACCCAGTGCAGATATTCCCTTCCCCGTCTTTACAAGGCGGTCTCTTTGAGCCGAGCAGCAAGGAATGGGCTGCTAACACTCAGCGGCAACAGGCCTAACAGTCTCCTCGTCCACCACCGCGGTGGTGTCGGCATGGAGAGACAATGCGCAACATATCTGTCGCCGTCCAGCTACACCGCCTGCATATGCATGTGTTTTCTGTAAACAGTGCAGAAAAGGGTTTACAAACACCCTGTTCAGCGCCACCAGTCCTCTCGCGCTCTCACAAAGAGATCTCTGTGCACCGATACCTAAGGCGGCGCATGAGTGCGGCAGCCGACACGGCACGTTCGTTCGCATGACGGAAGTCAGTGGGCCACTTCTTGCTTTTCTGGGCAGCCAAGCAGCAATTCGGGTGCATTGCGGCTTGTCAGAGGAGGTTGCCGTGCAACTCAACGAATGAAAATGGCAAGCATGCAAGATGATGAGCTCCCACAAGGCGCATCTCGCTTGCCTGTTTCCCCACGGAATAACGGCGCAGTTCATTTCATGCTTGGTTGGTGAATGCGAGTTTCCTCTCTGTATTGATCATAGTAGGATATGTAGATACACCAAAGCTTCTATACATCGACACCCGGTGGAGTGTGTTTGCGTTTTGTTTCATAACTGCCAATTAACCCTTAGCTGAACGTTTTCGTTTACGGGAGAGAGAGAGAGAGGCGTGAGACATTCATTTTAGCGTAAAAGCTGAGAGGTTGCCCTGAATCAAAGTTCTGACCTGCCACTCATCATTGGGGAAGGAAGACGGAAGTAAAAAAGATAGAGCGGGAGAGATGTGTTGATGATGAGGGTGAGGATGGCGGTGAGTGAACTTGAACAACAAATACTCTTCAAAGTATGAAATATACGAGGGAGAATGACAAAGCCCTCGCTCCTATTTTTTATTAGCCAAAATAAGGTACATGCAGGTAATTACTAATATAAGTACTATTCTACGTACCTTACACGATTTTTCCACATAGTCCCCACACGGGTTCAGACCCATTTCTCCCATCGCAGCACTAAATCTGAGATACCTCTGAGGTAGAATTCATCCGGCTGACTGCGGAACCACCTTAGGTCTGGTGCCTTGGCTTCACCTTTGCACTTGAAGCACTGTCCTCCTGGGAACTTCTTCAGCAGACCGAAAACGTGGAAATGACTAGAGGCGAATTCCGGAATGTATGGGGGGGAGGGGGGGGGGTTCAGACTCTGCCAGTGAAATGACCGGAGCTTCCCGTATGCCGTCGACTTGTGAAGGAGAACCGCCATCTGCAACAACTGACGGCAGTGCCGTGCCACGGAGCTACCAGAAGATGAGGCCGGGCTAGTCCAAAAAAGGTCCAACAGTGGGAATTAATATGTTGACTTCACGTTTATAGCCGTGATTTGGCTAAATAATAGGATCAGTGACTTTCTAATTCGCCCTCGTAGACGGGAAGTCAATAGCTGCTCAATCCTTCCCGCGTGTATTTAGCACTCAACCCAGCCGAACATAATTACCGCATAATGTCACCTGAGTAGCAAGTGCACTGGCCGGGGAAGGGCGCCAGAATTTGCTTAGTGCAACAAACATCTTCTAAATACCATAGTGTCACGTCGTACTGACGTATAAAGAATACAGTAGCAATGCTGTGAAAGACGAAACGAACTTTTATTGGGAGAACCTGTGCCCACAAAACAAGCTACACTCAAGGAACGGCGACAGCGGCGAACACCAGTCGGCGATCATCAACTCTGATCAGCGGCTCAAGCGCGTCGGCTTTTATACGTCAGTCGTCGAATATTCCAGAGTAATCGTTGGGACCCGCATGCCTTCCACAAAGTTCTGCATTATTCGCGTCGCGCACACATGCAATCAGATTACGCAAAGTTCGGTCACAGACAGCGGATGGAACCATTGATAACATTCCAGAAACTTCCGATACATGCAGGCGTGTCCTGCGCCGTTAGATAACATTTGTTAGGCGGTGAAACGTGATCGTCCGATAAAGATAAACAAGTACACGTGTAAATATAATAATGATAAAAGCGGCCCTGAAACACATGTCAAGGCGGAATGACCATGCTCAAGCTACAGAAAGAACCATCAGTCATTGACATGAATCTACCAGTACTTCCCCGCGAGAAAAATGTTGAATTCTAGGCTTACATTAAAGTTACCTTGAGTAATTTGGGAACATTATCACACTATGAACTGCATCGTCGTTGGTTTGTGAGTCGTATTTATTTCCACCAGAATTCAGCGTGCAATCAGTGCTAGCTAAACTGACCAATGGAAGTAGCGCGTGGTGATGCATAATGTTCAAGCCAGTACTAACTGGATGAATCCCGAATTCATAAGCTGAGAACGCACAGAAAGCTCGCGCGGTTTCCGTAACAACGGCTCTATCGCGTTACAGGATGATAAAGTAAAGGTAACGTGGGAAACTTGCTATGTATGCAAAGACATTACCAACCCATGGTGCAATAAGAAACAGATAAACTCGGCACATTGTGTAAATATCAAGGCCCGTATTTACAGAAAGTTCTTATGCTAGACGTGTTCATGCCAACCAGTAGTGATGTAGGGCATATTATTATCGAAGGCCATCAGCCAATGATAAACCGTTCTTACGAACGAATAGCTTTGGGAATTCGGCCCCAAGTTTTCAGTAAAACTCTGCGGTTTCAATAGTGGCGTCACTAAAGCAGGTGAAATATCTTTGTAAGCATCTTTGTTATATTGGGACACAATGGTAGCATGGTCTTTTAACAATAACAACAAATCGTAAATTGGAAATAGAGGGTCTTCCCACTGTTCATCAGATCAAGAAATGTGAAAAGCCCTATTAACAATTGACACATTTTAACAATGTGTTAATTTGATGTAATTCGTTGAAACTTCGCCAGTGCTTCGCCTACATGATGTTCATGGGATAGACCTGCTGTGTAGAAACAGTATAGTGCATGTTGGCTTGAAAACTGCAGCACTGACTAACTTTATTGAGAAATGTGATAGCATACATTAGCGATGGCACTGCTGAAATCGTGTGATATGAGAACACCTGAGAACACAAAAACTTAATAAATTTATTCGGCCCCTTCTCCGCTTTCAGACATAACTGAAAAGAACCTGCCCGTGAAGTCATTGAACGCTCGGAGTAATGAGACCTGTTTGTGCTTAATCCAGTAGCAAGTGTAAACTAGTGACAACGCGATTGGTGTTTGTGAATTTTGAATAAGGTGGTAAATTGTGCGTTGGCACCGGAATTGGCTTAGTTTTGATTCACTAAACAATGGGAAATGCATGGCTGCTAGTTATGCAGAACTGTTATTTATCTCTGCACTCTTTCATGAACGGAGCGGTTACCCAAGGCTAGCGGTAACTAAACATAGGGATGTCACAGTTGTTCAAGTGAAATTGTAAGTTTACGACAACTTCCGGCATCATACCTTTCTTTCCTTGCTTAGCAAAGGTATCATCACATTATACACGTGAGCTATACGCATACAGGGGGCACTATAATTAAGTACTTTGAAAAATGTCTTTTGATAAATTCTTGCAACGAATAATACAGTGAATACCAGTATGCTAATCATTCTATTATTTGTAGCTTCAGGGTCCTAATGTATCCAATCATGATGCTAGAACTGTGAATGCTATAACGGCAATTGTTGATTAATGCTTGTGTACAATAGAAAATCATTTGCGATTTATTAAATTTGCGTAGTGAATAAACCTATTGAATTCTTTACACTCCAGCCAGATTTTTCAAAATAACACGCAGCCACAGAAAACATTCAACATTACAGTGTTTGTCCCGTCGCTTCGTTTTTGTTCATTCTCATCCTAGTGTAACACAGTATTCAGGTAACATATAAAATGGAAAGACATGCGAAATTTCCTCACGTACTAAAAAAGTTAAGAACTGTAAATCAAGGAAATGTTGTTGGCAAGCATCTACACCAAATAAGAATGTTTGATTCTTTCCTAACAACATTTTTGTACAATGAGTGATTTATTTAAAGCATTTCGTGATTATTAAGGCAGTAATATGGCCTCAAAGACCTCAGTTTTCTCGGAATCATGATCTCGTTTCTCTTCTATCTTGGACGAAATAAAAGATATATCGTGCTTTATAAATCTAATCGCGCGCTAATTCGTTCATGTTATCTCTCATATGTTGTACTCAGTTTTAAAAAGGCAATAAAAATGAATGTGGTGGTAGAAGGAATGTCCTTGTTCTACTGAGAGGTGAGAGGGTCATCTTCCCGGTATGGTCAACGCTGAGACTGAGCATTTGAGGGTGATTTAACGTCAGAAAAAACCAGTGGGGAAATTTGTCAAGGAAGAGCAACATGCTGAAGTATAAAAATAATAAATGCGGGCGATGTTCTTTCTTAAATTTTTAATAATATGTTCGGGAAGATTTGCCACAAGGCGTAATGGTTCTTGAACGGCGTCGTATACCAACGACATTGACGAGTTACACCTTCGAAGAAAGTTGCTGTCCTTCACATGAGTCACGAAGGGGTGTTCTTCCGATTAGAACCTTACCTGCAATACAAGGCTCTCAAAGTTTGCCGCAGGTGGCAGCAGAACCCACATATGACCTCTAAGTGTGCGATGCTCTAACACTGAACCACCGTGACAATCTTCTCTCCCGTCCACTTTCCTGGGTACAAGTGTTCTAAATCTACCTCTGATATTACAATTGTAGCAGTAGCTCATGGGTGCACGCAGCATCACACCCGTAAGGCGGAAGCTGTGGGTCTGGTTCGCGGCACGTTGGGTTTCTGTCGCTTTTATTTCCCGCGTTCTTTTGGTTTCAGCACTTCAATCAAAACATAAATTAAAATGAACAGTTAACTTTGCTTACGTTTCACCTAGATTCATTCTCAGCGAGATTCATGTAGTTCTACTTAACAAAATAAGGATGAAATAAATAAAGATCCCACACTTCAGTTCCCTTTGTACGTATCCCTTGTCGAAAAGAGCTGGGTATCTCTTTTTTTACCCTGATATCGTGTGAGGTAGAGGTAACGGAAACTAATGCCGAAAATCCAAACATGTGTCATATATAAAACATGACTATTAAGCTCATTGTGGATAATGGCACCTCAGTAGCGTCACTCGCGCCCACTGTGAGGAGTAAAGGCCGCATGTCCAAACGCAACACAAACTCTGTCTGGCGACATTGCGAGCCAAGTGATTAAATGAATGAAATTCCCTTCTCTGTTAGCATGACCTAAACACAAGTCGCGGGACTTGGAAACGCTGAGCTTGCGTAAATGAAAACAAACGACAGTCCTCTGACAAATGCCAGCTGTGCTTCTCTGAACGATTCTCGTTCCCTGCGACCAAGTTTAACTGGCCGAGCACGGCGAACATGCTGAGTCTAATGACGTGGGACAAAAAAAAAAGAAAAAAAAAGAACACTAACATAAAAAACAAAACAAATGAAAGTTATGTCGGCAGAGTACGCGGCATTGTAGAAGCAGCGCACCGATGGATAAAAGTAAAGTTGAAAAGTAGTGGCGACAGCCGTTTCGTGCTGTGTTCTGTCCTATGTTGTAGCAGCTAGCATGTTGCTGTTTCTTTTTCCAAGCCTCACTTAGTTCAGACCTTGACACGCAGCCATGTCACCGCGCTAATGGAATCAGTGGCGAGTTTCGCCGTCGCCATCTGCCATATTGCTTTTGGCTACGTAGAAGCGCTCGTCAGCGCTATAGGATCCTCTACTTTGGCCAACCTCCGGAAAGCGAGGGCTAGTTTCGGTTTCGAGGAACATGCGCGCTCCCAGTGGTTTTCAGGCATCCAAAGATCTGGTGAAACAAAGTATATGCGGATCTGTCCATTTCTTGTCATTTCCAAGTTTTTTTAGAAATTAAGAAATTTTAGGAAACGAAATGCAAGTCTTCTTTCTGCATAGTATATATATATATATATATATATATATATATATATATATATATATATATATATATATATATATATATATATATATATATATATATATTATTTCTCCTTTTGCTTTTTCTAAATCGGGCGAAGCACGGGAAGTGGCTGACTTCGTGCGTTCGTCGAGTTTGCATCTGCTCGCCCTTGCCGCTCGCTCAGCGATATCGTGAGTCGGATTGCGCTCGGTCATCAGCTTCGGTGGTCATGCCAAGTGTGAAGATGATAAAGATAAGACAGCGAAGCTTGATCAGGCGTGCAGAGAGCGGGATACGCAGGAACAGGTCAACCAAGTATGAGACAAAGATGGCTAAACCCGGGCATTACGTGTCTTGCGCCGCTCTGTAGTATTCTAAGAGCGGGATTTCCAGTTCGGTGAAGCTTTTGATGTTTCCTGGTGGCAACAGGTAAGCACAGGTATCTCACTCTATTTTCTGAGCAGGTATTCATTTAGAATGAGTAAACCAGTTCTGTGCAAACCTGAGCCGACTTATATAAGAGCAGTGTCACTCAACTCATTCGTCATGACGGCAGCCCCTCTGCTGCCGGTGAAATACTTGCAAGGAAGGTCTTGAATGCGTCTTAGGCATTTTGTTCACTCTTTAATCTGCTGACATATACAGTCTGTTTCACACTAAGGGGAAAACTCGGAAGGCATTGCATCGCGATGCGGCGGGCGCTGTAGTCGGGCGGCGGCAGCAGCTCGCGCAGGCGCAGGCGCTCGAGTGGCGGAGTCGTGATCTGCGTCGTCTGTTACGACAGCGCGCGCTGGCCGCATTGTCGGGAAGAATGCTACTGTCAGAGGCAGTGCGCCGATTTCATCGTTACTGCAGGACCTGAGCTGACATTTTTTTACTAAACGTTGTGCGACGCCAAACTCTGAGCCTTCATTGGGGATAATGGAGTTCCACAAACTTCTTTTCACAGTGTGCTTCGTTTGTTCTTTCGGAAGTCCGGGGTACTGAGTGCATGCACCTGTATTTATTCACTAAGTGTGCTACCGTAATACGCAACGACAAGACGCATCAAGATGTGCAGGCAACGTGCTCAGCCTTTATTTCACTCGAAAGGAAAACAAAGCACTCAACAATAATAACTATGGGGTCGAACACGATGAAACAAACGGATACAATTAAAGGAATGTTTTAGGTTAAGACAACCAGTTGGAAGTGATTTTTCTCGACAATTACTCACTACACCAGACAGACCCTGCCCGCCGGCGGGGAATTGGACACGTCACGTTCGGAACTTCGGTTAGTATCTCGTCATGTCCCCAGCGGCAGCGATATCAGCGGTCATCCTGCAAGGCAGTGAAGTGTAGAGTGACTTGGTCAGCGGTGTGTTCATTCGCAGCACGTCTCACTCGCTGACGATGGTGGACCGAAGCCTATCCTCGGGCGACTGATAGACAGGATGGTGCGCCAGCGATACTTTCAATGAGCCCCATACATATTAAATGATGTTTACGCCCAGGGATTGGGGCGGCCACTCCTGGAGAGTGACGGCGCTCTCTTCGAGCAGTTCTTGCACAACACGGCAGCGTGGATTGGCGACCTATCATGTTGGAATATATAGTCGCCTTCCGGGAACGGGCCATCAAAAACGTATAGATCAGTACGCCGTCTATGACTGCCCTGCACCTCTCAGCGATTAACTTAACTTCGAGGCGCATCAGTGGGCGTCGCACAACGCTTAGTAATGAATACCGGCGCATTTCATGCAGCAACGATGACATCCGCGCACTGCCCCTGACAGTAGCACGCTTCCCGACAATGTGGCCAGCGTAGCACACGACGCGGTTCAAGACCTTGCACTCGAGCACCCGCGCCTGAGCGCGCTGCTGTCACCTCCTTAATCAAACGCCCACCGCATCGCGATACAATACCCTCCGAGTTTTCTCTTAAGTGTGAAACAGACTGCAGAGTCAAAGCATGTTTCTCAAATGATGAGAGCAATTATCGGCTACTTCCTGTTTATGTAGAAGCATGTAGCCAGTTTAGAATTCTGTGGGTCTCTACTTCTAATACTGTCAGTGAATTAAGTGTATTGTACTGACCCTGCTATACACACAATATGTGGGCGCTGTCACAGCATACGAGACAGATTGAAGTTCTTTGTGACCAGCTCGAGATGGTTAACAATTTTCGCATTGGTTTGGATTTGGATTTCAGTTGTTAAGGAAAATTGCTCCTACAGATTGGCGTTCTCGCATTGCGTGGAGGTCAATATTTTTCCAGTGTAAAATGTATGAATGAATCCTTTAGTCACGAATTATGATCGACTGTCGATATTTGTGTGAAACATGAATAACTTTTTGCGAGGGTACTTGAGCGTCCACTGAAAACAAATAAAGTTGGTAAAATGTCTCTGTCGTTTTATGACTCATCATAATTACAGAGTAAATAAATACTTCAATATTGTATAGTCAATCATGGTACATTTCTTCATAAGAAGGATTGAATCACCCGCTCAAATTAGATGCCCAAGTTATTTTTTGGCCGCAAGCATTTAAGAAAAAGAAAGCATTTCGAGGTTGCTACCGATATGTGTCACGTCGAACGTCGCGTAAAACACGGCAGTGTCTTCACTAAAGCGATACCCTTTAACGATGCATATCACTCAGAAGTAAAATCGAAGTAATTTAGGTTAGCAGAATGTCAATTTATCCTAATGTTTGTGCTCTCTCCCTTGGTGATACAGCACAGAAATGGCAAAAATTGGTCAGTCCACAAATGTGGGCGCCGTGACTGAAGTGGATAAAAGCAGAAATATTCAACATTTACTTGTGTTCGGTTTTGGCTGACTGAGAAATCAGCCAGCTTTAAGTGATCCACTTCATAACGCACGAACAAGACTAACGAACGATGGGGCCAGGAAGTTATTTTCTTTATATACTACTACATACTAGTTCACTTATATACTAGTGCACTGTATCTGGGGGCTAGTTGAGCTTTAGCCCTAAGCTTAATCATAACATAGGAAATTAAAAGCGACTACTTTCACGAAATGAGGAACTGCAACATTTTAACAGCGAATATTGGTAATAAACGACTCTTTGCTACATAAATATTTCTCATTTTATTTGCTTCATGCGGCTGTGCATGAGCGATGTCCCAGTGTTTTACAAGAATTGAAGCTTGCAAGGAAAACGCGGCAGAAAAAGAACGTGGTTCGTAAACAGGGCACACTTCAGCTGGTTTGGCTCCATGACATGGTCAATGTTGCCGTGCGGCCAGTGGATCTGCAAGAGAGCACGGACATATCCCGCGTGCATGCGAAGTGGGAAAAGAGGGCTTACGCAGCCATCCTTTTCCTCCCAGCAGCGCACCCTCTCCCTATACCTTCTGACCTCATCAGTGACGTCATGAAGGCATTGCGCTGTTTGGGAATTATTTCCAGTTGGATACCTGGCATCCGGCAGTGGTGGAAGTGCCGCGTATCGGCATGCGACCGAGAGTCCCAACGGAGGCATAGAGGGCTTCTGCGCCCTGCTTTGGGCTTTCTCATAGTAAAGCGAGCGACATATAACTAGACCTCCATGTGATATTTTAGCGGTGCGGCGTTGGCAAGCTTTTCCAGAAAGTAGGAACTTCACTACTGAAATCAGCAGCCCATAATACAGCTTTAAGGCCTATATGCCTTTAACTAAAATGCAATATTTCTGCACAAGAGGAACAGAGAAAAGTGACGAGAAGGTATTTACAGTATTCACGCAAAGAATAAGGAAAAAGCAAGTAGCGACACCACCATTGTAAAGTTAACACACAGATTTTCACCTAGTCAGAACGATCATATTTGCGTCCATTCCTTTCGTCCACATTTGCAGTTATTCCTTCTAGCGCACTTTAGTTCGTTTTCCCGGAAATTGCATTGTATTGCGAGCGCGGTGGTACCAGGGCCGTCCATTCCTTCCACGCGCAACATGTACAAACTATGTCTGACGGACCGAGGACGGCACTATTGTGGGTTGAATGAGGCACAGCATTCCGGACCTCCTAGCGCGTGGGCCCGCAGCGTTCCCGGAAAACTACGGGGCCACTATCCCCACATTTCTCCCTTCTCATTAGCTCTAGTATAAGCGCGGTCCAGAGCTGTAGAAAGCCAGAAGTCGCCTAGGAACTGTCAATATCATCTGTTGTACGGGAGGCTCATAGCAGTATTGTTCTGCGCGGCTCATCTAGCCACTCTTAATTTTTACCCGGTAGAGCAAGTTTCGGACGGCAGGAGACAGGCAGACAAGACAACGAGCAGATGATACGCGGCTCGGGGCTTCTCGGTAAGAGCTTTCTGACAAATTGTGACTGTACACTGTGGGACGTAGGACTGTACGGTGACACTGCGTAAGACTAGAAACGCCTTTGTGGGCTGCGTGACAGTGCCCACAGAAGTAGTTCGTGTGTACGTGCGTGTGTGTGCTTAGGTTCTTTTCCTTTTTTTATCCTTCTTTCTTTCTCATCTATTGCATCCCCTTGCCCCTCCGCCAGTACAGGGTAGCCAACCGAAGATAATCTCTGGTTAACCTCCCTGTCTTTCCATTGCCTTTCTCTCTCTCTCTCTATCTCTATCTCTCTCTCTCTCTCTCTCTCTCTCTCTCTCTCTCTCGGTAAGAGCTGAAAACTTTTTCCTTTGCTTACTTTTACGCACAAGCTTTACGCGCTGTTCCAATTCACCGAAAATATATCGTGTACCTAGGCGCGTTCAAGGCCGCATGCGTGCGTGAGATTCGGGAAATACTATGTCGGGAGCACTGTGAATTCGCCCTATATCGTGCAACCTATGACGATCCTCAAAACCCGCAGAGCGCGGATAAATCGACGCACCTCTTAGGCATGTAGGGCCCTCTGGGCTTGTACTTTTCGGCGATAAGGCAGACTAGCCGCCTGCGGATTTATCTGACTGACCTATATCGAATGCTCGGTTGCGATAGGCGAAAGTTCAAATCTTTTCTTTCTCTCTCTATTTTTACCATCTAACGATGATGTGCCTGACTTTGACCTCCGCCAGTACACTACATCTGCATGCTTAGAGTGACGCCTGACACCGGCAAAAGCTGCCGAGAGCGAGTGGGGCTATACTAACCCAGGTACAACCAAATTAGGAAGGCCCACTAAGCTCGAGCAAAGACACTCCCTCACCAGAATAGGAATTGGCCTCACTGGTGCAGTATTCGGCCGCTACCTCCCTGATGATTCCTACAATTAACCCATAGCCCTCAGTTTCCAGCAGCTGCGGAGCACCTGACCAAGGCGGCGGTCAGACCAGTAACACAGCAGAGGGTGCTAAGAATCTCTGGGACTGGACAGGCCACCAATGGAAACTGACCCCGCCAACCTTTAACAGCCGAACTCTGTCGAGTGAGGCTAGCGTAGCAGGACTGTTTGAGGAACTATCAAACATTGTTTGGGATATCATCGACCTTAGACCTCTGCTATGGAGGTCTCCCAGATAAAAAGCAATACGGGGTGGGATTCCTAATCCATAAGGACGTAGTGGGCAACACTGACGAATTCTACAGCATTAATGAGAGGGTAGCAGTAGTCGTAATCAAACTTATTAAGAGGTATAGATTGAAGGTAGTGCAAGTATACGCTCCTACATCCAGTCAAGAAGATGAGGAAGTAGATCAGTTTTATAAAGATGTTGAATTAGTGATCAAAAAGTGCCAACTCAGTATACTGTAGTGACTTCAATGTAAATGTGGGAGAAAAGGCAGGTTGATGAACAAGTAATTGGTTACTACAGCGTCGATTCTAGGAACGCTAGAGGAGAGATGCTGATAGAATTCGCAGAAAGGAATAAGCTAAGAATAATAAAGACTTTTCAAGAAGCGTAGCAACAGAAAGTGGACCTGGAAAAGCCGTAATGATGAAACAAGAATTGAAATTCCTTTCATACTTTCTGCCGATCCCAGCATAGTGCAGGCTGTAGAAGTGATAGATAGGGTAAAGTGCAGTGATCATAGGTTAGTGAGACCTAGGATTCACCTCAATTTGAAGAGAGAAAGAGTAATATTGGTCAAGAAGAAACAGGTCAACCTAGAGACAGTAAGGATAAAAGCAGACAAATTCAGGCTAGTGCTTGCAAACGAATATGCGACATTAGAACAGAGAGGAGGTCATATAGGTAATGAATGAAACCGTGACTAGGCTGGCTTCAGAAGCAGCAATTGAAATGGGAGGCAAGGCACCAAGGCAATCAGTAGGCAAGCTCTCTCAAGTAACAAAGGATCCAATAATGAAACGACAAAACATGAGTGTATTCAACTCAAGAGATAAGATAGAATTCGCGGAAATGTCAAAACTGATTAACAAGGCGAAAGTAAGTGATACTCGAATATATAACGTGAGAAAGACTGAAGAATCCGTAAGAAATGGATGGGCAGCCTTACACCAGCGAGAACAAAACTTGGCATAGGACAAACCAATATGTATGCACTGAAAGTTATATAGGGTAATATCATCAGCAATCTCGAAGGTATAGAAAAAGCAGCGGAATAATTCTATACTGACCTGTACAGTAACCAAAGGACTCAGGATAACTCCATTCGAAATAGTAATGAACAAGATACAGAAACTCCTTTTATCCCTAGCGAGGACGTCTGAAGGGCTTTTCCAGACATGAAACTGGGAAGAGCGGCAGGAGAAGATGGAAGAACAGTCGATTTAATCAAAGACGGAGGATACATAATGCCAAGAAAACTATCGACTCTCTTTACGAAGTGTCTTTTGACTGCAAGGGTCCCAGAAAACTGGATTAATGCAGACATTATAGTAATCCACAAAAAGGGAGACGTTAAAGAATTCAAAAATTATAGAACTACTAGATTTCTCCAAGTATTATATAAAATATTCACCAAGATAATCTCCAATAGAATAAGAACAACACTGGACTTTAGTCAAACAAGAAAACAGGCAGGTTTCAGGAAGGGATACTCTACAATGGATCACACCCATGTCATCAATCAGGTAATCGCTATGGTGTTGGGCTGCTGAGCACGAGGTCGCGGGATCGAATCCCGGCCACGGCGGCCGCATTTCGATGGGGGCGAAATGCGAAAACACCGGTGTGCTTAGATTTAGGTGCACGTTAAAGACCCCCAGGTGGTCAAAATTTCCGGAGTCCTCCACTACGGCGGGCCTCATAATCAGAAAGTGGTTTTGGCACGTAAAACCCCAAATATTATTATTATTAATCAGGTAATCGAGAAATCCGCAGAGTACAATCAGCCTCTATATATGGCTTTCTTAGATTACGAGAAAGGCATTTGATTCAGTAGAGATACCAGCCGTCATAGAGGCATTGCGTAATCAAGGAGTACAGACAGCTTACGTAAGTGTCCTGGAAAATATCTACAGAGATTCCACAGCTATCGTAATTCTCCACAAGAAATTAAGAAGATACCTCTAGAGAAAGGGGTCAGACAAGGAGGCACAATCTCTCCAATGTTATTCACTGCGTCCTTGGAAGAAATGTTCAAGCTATTAATCTGGGAAGGCTTAGGAGTAAGGATCGACGGTGAATACCTCAGCAACCTTCTGTTTGCCGGTGACATTGTTCTTTTCAGCAACACTGCAGACGAGTTACAACAAATAATTGAGGACCGTAACACAGAGAGTGTAAAAGTGGGGTTGAAGATTAATATGCAGAAGACGAAGATAATGATGAACAACCGAGCAAAGAAACAAGAGCTCAGGATCGCCAGTCAGCCTCTAGAGTCTGTGAAGGAGTACGTTTACCTATAGGTCAATTATTCACAGGGAACCCTGATCATGAGAAAGATATCCATAGAAGAATAAAAATAGGTGGGATCACATACGGCAGACATTATCAGACCCTCACTGGAAGCTCACCGTTATCAGTGAAAATGAAGGTGTATAATCGGTGCATTTTACCGGTGCTTACATATCGAGCAGAGACAAAGAAGGTTGAGAACAAGTTAAGGACCGCGCAA
Source organism: Dermacentor variabilis (assembly GCF_050947875.1). Lineage (NCBI taxonomy): Eukaryota > Metazoa > Arthropoda > Arachnida > Ixodida > Ixodidae > Dermacentor > Dermacentor variabilis. The sequence goes on along the minus strand of NC_134571.1, from coordinate 65,586,711 downwards.
AGAGCGTTGGAACGAAGAATGCTAGGCATAACCTTGAGAGACAGAAAGAGAGTGGTTTGCATCAGAGAGGAAACGGGTATAGCCAATATTCCGATTGACATTAAGAGAAAAAGAAATGGCGCTGGGCAAGTCATATAATGCGCAGGTTAGATAACCGCTTGACCATTAGGGCTACAGAATGAGCACCAAGAGAAGGGAAGCGCTTAGAGGAAGGCAGTAGAGTAGGTGGTATGATGAAATTAGAAAATTAGGCCTCTACGCCGCCGGCAATGCGTACCTTGAGCGGGGGCACGCGGCCTCGTGCGCGATATCATATGACCATATCTTGGAAGCGATCTGCAGACGGCTCAAGCCTTCATGCGAGCTGTTTTCTCGCCGCTGTTGGCATCGAAGCGATACACAGCCGGAAGGTCACTTCGCTCGCTGCTGCTGCCGCGCTTGCTCACACCAGCGCTTTTACAGCGAGTGTCCGTGGTCATTCAGTGTGATGTGTTCATATTTTCCCATATTTGCCCATGTTTACCTGTGCGTGCTGACACCATGCTTGTTAATTCAGTTCGTAAGCGAATGTTTCCACGTTTAAACAGCCGTAAAACTACTATCCTTACTTTCTATAACTGTCTACTAATTTGCTATCGCAATCGATGCTTCGCCTTTCGAGTGAAACTGCGACATTTTCCCCCTTCTGTTCCAAAGTTTTGAAGTGTTACAAAACTCAAGCGAGATTACTAGTAGGCGCGTGTAGGCCATACAAACATTAGGCGTACGTTGTAAATATTTATGGTTGTTCGTTGCTTTTGGGATGACGCGCCTGCCTAAATGCACACTGTTTACGAACAGTTATGGATTTCTAGGAGGCAATATACTGGTGCATGGCTACATCCAGTCAACCTGATCAATCTATAGAAAGATGGAGTGCTATATGGAGCACATCCATGGCAAGCTTTAATAATTTATAGTGGACTGACTGCACTGACAGGTTAGGGGCTATAAAAAGCTATCAGGTGTAGAACGAACCATATCAGGGAGTCAAGCTTCTTGACCGTTCAATCAATCAATCAATCAATCAATCAATCAATCAATCAATCAATCAATCAATCAATCAATCAATCAATCAATCAATCAATCAATCAATCAATCAATCAATCAATCAATCAATCAATCAATCAATCAAAGGTTCATTATAGTGCCAAGAAGCTGCTACCGAGCCTTCGTACTGGTGCACTTAAAAGGTAACGTGTAACACAAACTGAACAGAGCAGACAAATGTGCATGGTAGAGAGAACAATGTGAGATAAAGAAACAAAAAGGGAAACTGAAAACGATGAGTTGAGCTTAAAAGGGAGCCAATCATACAACGCGATTATCTACATTTGTACAAAACGCAGGAAATATCAACAGAGGTAAAATACTTATTACATGTATTTCCTTTATTTTTTAGTCGAGCCATACGACAGCCTTTAATGCAGCAACACCGGGTAGAAAATGCGGAATGTTGCCGGGTATACTGTTGTGGCTCGTAAAATTGCATATTAAAATAAAATCAAATTATGGGATTTTACGTGCCGAAACCGGGATCTGATGATGAGACACGCCGTAGTGAGAGACTGCGAAATAGCTTAGGACACCTGGGGTTTTCTAGCCTGCACCTAAATCTAAGTATACGCGATAATTGCACATGCTTAAGAAGCTTTGGGCAATGTATAAGAACATGGACCACCTCGTCAACCTGTTCGAGCTTTTAGTCCCGTACTCCTCGTTTTCAAGTGAAATAAATATGATTGATTGATTTTAGTGGAACAAAGGTCTGATTTATTACGTCTTGGTTTTAGACGTTTGAGTTGAGATATATATGAGAGGGCTGGACTGCGGTTGCCCGAACAGCAATGGCGGTTTTTGAAAATAAATATCAATGTATTTTTCACGTGCTCAATTAGGTCAGAATTAGATTTACATGCTGCGCCCCAAGTTACAAAGGCATAATGTACCAGGCATACGGAAGGCACACACTAGAATACAATTTCAGAAAGACAACAAGGGAGTTGAAAACATGCGATATACGATAAACAAACAAACAAACAAACAAACAAATAATAATAATAATAATAATAATAATAATAATAATAATAATAATAATAATAATAATTTATTTCAGCAAAGTGTACAGAAAATGTTGCAGTTTCGCCCCGAAGGCGAAGCATCGATTGCGATAGCAATCTTGTAGACAGCTATACCAAGTAACGATAGTAGATTTATCGACGCATAAGTTTGTAAACATTCGCTTACTAGCGCGATCAACTAGCATGATGTCATGCGGGCAAGCAAACATGAACACATCTCACTCGATGACCGGGGGAACTAGCTGTCTAAATGCTCGGGTGGTGAAGCGCGGCACAGCAGCGAGCGAATACATGCTGCCTCTCGCTTTAACGCGAACTAAACGGCGAGGAAGCCGCACACGAAGCTATCAGCCCTCGGCGCACCTAGACTCTGTACTCATAGCAGATCGCCTTCAAGATAGGGTCCGTGTGGCGGCTCCATACGCAGCAGCCGCCGGAATAGAACGCACCCTTCCCTCCCGGGCGCTAGCGCGCGAAGGGAGACGGCGTGCTTTCTCTCCGATGTCCTCCCTTGTGCACGCGACATCGAGCCAACATCGTGGGCTCACCCTCGCACGCTTTCGCTCGCACATGAAGCATACCGCGCGGCGACACTGCTATCGCCCTTGATCTTTATACGGAAGATCGCAGTGGACGGCGACGGCAGAAAGGCGCCTAGAGTGTCCGTACATTTGCTATCGCAATAAAAGGACGCATAATCCCCAGAGCCACAGGAAGCCTTGTACGGGGGTGCTTAATGGGAGCCCAAAATGCCTTTAACCGAACCATCAACTTTCTAACCTCATTCGACTGCGCTCAGTAACCATGCTCTCTGATTTGGTCAGTCCGCGGCCAAGTGATTTCGGTTTTAAGGACGAAAATCGATGCTGCTCTTGACGCCGTGCCAGATACCTTCAACATAACTAAAGGAAGTGGCTTTCTTTGCTCCTTTTTTACTATTCGTGGCTTTCATTCTCCTGCATTTCTTGCGTTTCTTTTGTCTCTTTCGTGTCCCCCTGCTACTGCATTCAATGCGAAAGTAGCCACATCCCCATTTCCAGCTGAGTTAACGTGGTCATAATTAATCATCATCATTGTAGTCATCATCATCAGCAGCAACAGCACTAGCAGCAGTAGCAGCCTATTTTTATGTTTCCTGCTGCGCGAAGGCCTCTACCAACGATCTCCAATTTCCCTTTTTACTCTAGCTGATTCCAATTCGTGCCTACAAATTTCCGGATTTTATCAACCTACCTAGTTTTCTGCCAGTCCTTTACTGCGCTTCCCTTCCCTTGACACCCATTCTGTAATTATAATAGTCCACGCCTTACGTGTCCTAATGTCCTACGTGTCATAATGTCCTACGCCTTACGTTCCCGTCTCAGACTAGAATAGCGGCTACGCCCCTTTGCCATTTGATCTCTGATTTATATTTAATATTGAATTCACCAATTCCAGGTTTATGGCTCTATATGCTGAACAAATAGAAGCGCTTTTGCTTGCAGTTAAGAGCGTTTTCACTATACCTTTCGCCGACATCAGTGCTGTCTCCCGCCAAGTCCAAAGTAAAGAAACCGTCTCGAAAAGCCGTGTTCGCTTTCCGATAGGCAAACTGGAGCACTCAGAACTGAGAAAAATCAGACTTGCTCAACATCTGAATGCTTTAATAGGCTAAGAAATAAAGAAAAAAACACCGTTTTTTTTTATGGCAAATAAACGTCTTCGAAGGGAGATATAGAACTTATGCGGCACTTGAACATTCATGCCCACTTGCATGTTAGTTTCCTTCCTCGATCGCGTTTGAGTAGTTATTTTGGCTGTTTATACATATGAGTCCAATATTCAATTTGACACACTACTGATGGTGCGATCAGCATTTCCATAGTTTCCGGGCTTTTCCAGTCCGGTTGCAGTTGTAGCCGAGATTATTAAGAAAGTTTCCACGTCCAACCAAGCAGTTCTAATGGCAGAGCTTGATTAATGCTGTCTGAGGAAAAGGAACGGGGAGGGTAGACGAGAAATATCGATCGGTTGGGAGAACAAGGCCGCATAACGTCTGCCACCTGATTTATCGAAGCAAAGGCGCTGACTTACTCGTGACGCAGAACGGTAAATCAAGAAGGCACTTGGAAAGATGGAGTCGCAAAGAGGTGTGAATAAAATGAAAAGAATAGGGCGATTGGAGATCAGTTTTCTTTTTATGTTATTTCTCAGACCATGATGTAGATAGCTGGCTGCTAGAAAAGATTTTTGGAAGAGCACTTAAATTGTCGAGGAGTACTAGCATGCGAAATGCTTGTGAGTTCTGCCTGGTGAAAATAATGCTGTATGTATTTGCAAAGTTTATATGTACACACTGTATGCCCTTTTCTTGCGTGTGACATTGTGTGTACCTTGTTATGATCGACCTGTCGAGTGTGAGAGACATTCAGGCGTATGTTCCCATGACAAGCTGATTTCCCTCGACCAAGAAAAGGCTGTTACGATAAGCCTCGACATCAATCTGTCAAGTGTGAGAAGCGCTCAAGCGGGCGTCCTTATTTCGACATAATTGCCCTCTTCGCCGAAGCAACGTAACCCCTTTTATTCCCCGAGCTGACACAAAAGAAAGGACGAAGAGAAGAGACCCGAAGGGCAGGAGGTCGTCGACGGCAGAACCTGAAGAAAGCACTATTACTTCCACATGCTCCCCAAGAGGACAGCGACGGCCACATGACCACAACGGACCACTTAAAGCCATGCGCGCCCTCGTGTTCATCAAAACAGCTCGAGACTCGGATAAGAGTCACTATCATGTACCATTGAACGAATACAATCTTTTCAACTTTTTTTTTTCATCATCACGATGCCCGACTTCGTTGTCGTTTCCTGATTCTTGCGGTGAAGACCCACCTGCCCGGTCGAGATCGTATCAACCTCTATTGCACGTATTGCGTTTGTGACGTTTGTGGCATTGTTTGCGACATTGCGCCATCGTTAGTAATCACATAGCCGATGACGCTACCCGACGTACCAGGCTGGCGCACCGACACTCCTTATACCTTTATCGAGAGTAGACGCTGCAAGAGAGCTTCGCAGTCTCTCTCGTACCATCACATTAGGTTGCTGGCATACACCACAGAACTCTAAGTGTCGTTAATAAAGCATCGACCCATGACTAATACTTAAATTACCAGCAAACATTTCCCGACGTGACGCAACATTGCTGTGTCGGGTGTGGGTAGGAGTAGCATTCAGCAACTCCTACAGCTATCGTATTGGAATGGCGGACTCACCAATGTGCGCTAAGTGCAAGTGTGAAGATACCATCAATCACCTTCTGTGCCACTGTTCTCGCTTTGATAACGAACGTCAGACTCTCCAGTGTGCCTTGAATAGACTAGATGACAGTCCATTTTCAGAAGCAAAGATCTTGGGAGCTTGGCCTCACAGTTCATTAACCCAGAAAGCAGTTCGAGCGCTTCTTCACTACCTGAAGGCAACAGAATTGAGTTCCCCACTATAGACAATTGACACCTAACTTAGTGCATGTGAAAGGGCGGTATAGACTCATGTTCTATCTCTCTCTCTCTCTCTCTTTCACTCCCATTCCCCTCCCCACGTGTAGGGTAGCAAACTGGACTGAGTCTGGTTAACCTCCCTCACTTTCCTTTTTTTCTTCTTTCTCTCTCTCTGTGATTACATATGACATACTTTTCTCTCTTATGACTGTTTGTGTATCAATGCAGTATCTGTAGCGCTTGTGACCCTTATAGCCTGCCAATTCGCAGTGTCCTTTTTACCTTTGAGATGCTGTGTCATGCATCTATATATAAACCATGCTGAAAGGTGTAGCCATGTTTTGGTGCAAACGCCTTATTTGTCCATGTCAATAAAAAAAGAAAGCCAGAAAGTGTCGGTTAATCCGTCGGCCAGCTAAGCTGCGCGAAACTTGCGCTGAAGTTCTCAGCTCTCCTTAATCCTAACAAGGAACGTCTTACTTAGTAGTAAAATTAGGCGGTTTTTCTGCTAATCAACAGAAGGTATCTTTATCAAAGCCAACCGTTTATTATTAATAAGTTATCTGCCATTATTAAATAAATTTTGTAACTTTATTAATTACATACGCTGTTGTGAAACGCTGTAATTCTTTAAGCACGTTCTACTAGAAATGTGAGGCATTGTCCAGCTGGCATTTATCGACGCTCGGCATAACTAAAATAAAGATAAGGCGGGACGGTCTGCCAGTCAATACTCAGATACAGTGACAAACTCTACGCCACTGAATAAAACAAAATTATCAGGTTTGAAACTGGCTTTTATATACAGTCTAAAAGCAGGGATCGCTTGCTCCGAATAATGAAACTCTTTACTGGTGTGCTTTCAAGACGGCGACCAAGAACCCGGATCACATGCGTCCGAAAGAAGTGTTCACCAGTGTTCGAGATTTTACTGCACTTTCAACTACACAGAATCGAGGCGCATCGACACTACCGCCGCCGTCGTGCTTTCCTGGTATCAATGGCGTATACGCCATGCAAGACAGTCGCCGTACGTTTTGCTGCAGAAAATGATGGAGCCAATTGAACGCACAATCACGGCTGCCCGCAATCGGCGTGACTGGAGTCAGGGCGGGGCTATGATTTGCACTGTTGGCATGAGCGTTGTGCCAAAGTCACTTTGGTTGTGCGCACAAACAGTGGGCGTTCCCGGTGAGAAACAGCTTGTATACCACACCGTGGTGAACGCGATGATTTGAGCGGAAGGGTCGCTAAACGTCAAGTTTAATCTGCTTAATCCTTCCTATGTATCTAATCCGCCGGGGCTGGCAAAAGCCGACGGCTTTTTATCGCCCTCCTTTTGTGCACCCTCGATGTCCGATGTTGTTGTTCCACAACGAGCTATGGAAAGAAGAATGATAGGTGTAACGTTAAGGGATAAGAAAAGAGCAGATTGGGTAAGGGAACAAACGCGAGTTAATGACATCTTAGTTGAAATCAAGAAAAAGAAATGGGCATGGGCAGGACATGTAATGAGGAGGGAAGATAACCGATGGTCATTAAGGGTTACGGACTGGATCCCAAGGGAAGGGAAGCGTAGCAGGGGGCGGCAGAAAGTTAGGTGGGCGGATGAGATTAAGAAGTTTGCAGGGACGGCATGGCCACAATTAGTACATGACCGGGGTTGTTGGAGAAGCATGGGAGAGGCCTTTGCCCTGCAGTGGGCGCAACCAGGCTGATGATGATGATGATGATGATGATGATGATGATGATGATGATGATGATGATGATGATGTCCGATGCCGGTAACGCCGCTGCCGGCGTTTCTCATTACGTCAATGCTGTGACTTGCCTGATACCTGCCGGGGCGCTGTCTCTGCTGCATATCTCGCCTGGAGCCCTACGAGGCAAGGATATTTTAATGTGTTTTTATTACAATCTGCTGTCGCCAAATTTGCCTAACGTCCGACGTAAAAACGGGCGGTGACCCGCTGCGTTGCCTCAACAGCCCAATCAAACGCCCTCTTAGTTTATATGAGGTCCCTTTGCTTTCAAAACGAATAACATTGCCTAGATTCAGCGGTTTGTGTTTGTAATTGGTTACCATGAGGCGACGAGCATGCTCAAGTGGAGAGGATTTCGATGGGGCCAAGCCAGAGCACTGAAAATAGATAACCGGATAAAGAGGGTCGTGCCGGCGCCCTACGATCGCTCCGCTTTCTCTTCGCTTGGCGTGGCTGGTCGAAAATCGCGGTGGCGTGCAACGGCACGTTAAGAATGCCGCCAAAACGGATCCTCAGCAGAGAAGAGTTGCCAGAGCGAGGTTGTAAACGTGCCGAACTCGAAAACATTACACGTCTACGCAGAAATCTTTATCATACGCAAATAAACCCATGCGTTCCGGCAGGTGCGAGTAGCCAGTGCCCGAGGGAATGGCGGAAGCCATACTTTATTCCTTTCGAAACGGGGCAGCCTGCAGCTATTCAGAAAAAAAAGAATCAGCTTTGTTCATTATATTAATGCACCTTTAACGCGTACACGGCACTTTGACGCGGTGAGTTCCCGCGGTTTTGTGAAGTCGCATGACAGGCAGGTGAAGTGGGTGCAGTCCGAAAACTTCTGACCAATATTACGAGGACTAATGGCGCAAAGGCGTCGAATGACAAACAACTATTTTTATTTTGTTCGGTCCAATCATGAATAGTAAGTGTGTACACGTCATATCAGATGGAGAGCTATCGCGGCTGTCGTGACGTCGCGTGACAGACAGGCGAAGTGGGGATGGTCCAAGAAAGTTTTTGACCAATGGTGGAGGGGTGATTGCATAATTGCAATAGAAAAGTTTGGAATAGCTTTACGTTTTAGCGCACCTGCTGCATGGAACCCAACGAGCATCCCTTATTTCCGCCTGTGTAGCCTGTACCCTTCGCTAATGCAGCAAGTGCCAACCATCCACTCTCGCGGCGATGCAACGTAGCTATACCGCTTATGACTAGCTCTTGCATTTACTATAAATCATTATTACCGTGCTGTAATGGCCGATACGCCAGCGTTTCACACGTGTGGGTCTGAAAAAAAAAGGCTATCGAACAACGGCAGTGCACTTGTACTGACAACGAAGTTCCGTACATGTAAGTATTAACAGACGGTAAGCTTCACTCTAGAACATTTTCTGGAACGAAAACTCTTGGAGCATGGTCACATCCGTCACTGTTTCCGAAAGCGATTCGTGCTCTGCTACTACGACCGAGTGTAATACTAGCTGCCGTACGTTCTACTGTACGATGTGCCCGCAGCGTTCACTCTCTCCCTCTTTTCCTCTTTTTATACCCGTTGTCCGATACCTCCGGTGAAGGGTAATAAGACTGGACACTCGTCTGATCGACTTCCCTGTCTTTCCTCTCCTTGCTTTTTCTCTCTTGTGATGTTTGAACAATTAGGGGCAGACAATCGAAGTGAGACAACCGTAGCCCAGATTAACATAGCCAATGAGCAGCTGAACAGTTAATGAGGAGAAATACACAAAAAAGGCACTTGTACATACTGAGGAAACAAGAGCTCAAAAAAGACCTCTTTCGTGCATAATACAGGTGTTTTTTTCTTTTACGTGGTATTTAGTATCAAGACGTAGGTTTAAAGTCATACCAGTTAGCTTCCTCGGTTTGCTGCACTTAGTACCTAAACATTTAAAAAGAAACTGACATTCCTTTTTTATGAAGATTAAACATATTGTAAAGAACCGCTTAACTATTACTTAATTACTTAACTATAATAACTAAAATTACTTAACTATATGTGGCAGGCTTACATGCGCGATTGTTGGTGTAGCTGAAGTGATTTATCACACATAGTTTCCGCACACTACCCGATTGGCTAAAAGCATGCAAGAATTGGTCTTTGAGCTATTGGTTCAGTGGTGGCTTTCCACTAAACTGACTGTTGAAGAGGCAGATTTTTCCTTCATCGAAAGGCAATGTGAGAATTAGCCTAGAACTCATGACGCCAAATACAGTCACCATGTGTGATTGGAGAACAACACGTGACAAAACAATGAGCAGTGGAATTAATCTCACTAGTATACAAAGAATTGCAGCTGCATTCAGTATTCCACTGTTGGTATACTAAACACAAACCTTTATATGAGTTATTTGGATGGCATAATCAACAAGATCCCTCTATTAAGCTATGGCAAAAGGTAACTATAAAGCTGCTGCCTCAGGTACTGCATTGGTCTAAAATATGCGCTCTCACATGCAGCGGATACAGACCATAAGTTGTTTACATACAGGTATGAAATGTTGTAAGTGCACCATGTGATAAAATTGAAATAAGATCAGCTGAATAACTCGCACATCATTTTTGATGGGGTACAGTTGGTGCAACATGCCTTCATTTTGGAAGTTGTGCCGTTTTATTCACACACACATGCACGTAAATGCAAGGTAAACATACATTTGTGTTTACGTGTAACTGTGCGCATCAAATGAACAGCACCACTTATACAAGCCATAAAGACAAATAATATTTTCGTGCCAGTCTAATTCCTATTAGCTACGCATTGATCCTTTTTCTCACATGTAGCAGCTCAACTCCCGTGCATAAGTTAAGCTGATGTTGCTATTCTAAGCTAGACATGTGTGTCATGTCCAGAATATGATAAAACAAACAAGTTCCCATTTGTATGGGCCGGAAATTGATGGTTTGACAATATCTTATCTGGCTGGGTAGTAAATTTCTGTCAAATAAGAAAAATTCAGCACACTGCCACGGCAGTGTGTCTAGCATTATATAGGGAGCAGACACTCTGCCGGCAGAGTCAATTGAAAATTTTGCCAGCAGTTCTTCCTCATTGGCTGGCTTCGATCACATAACTAATGCTGACATCATTGTGAAAATTTGTGTTCAGGATAAACTCATAGCAGCCAATAGGCACGTTTTATATTGTGATAGCAGTTGACTTCGCAGGGGCAATGCCCTGTGGCCATGAACATGCTAAAGAATAACAAGAGGAGAGGCCTCGCTCTCCACTAGAGAGCCATCAGCACGCAGGCGGACGAGGGTGGAACGGACGGGCGGATTGACCATGTTTGGGCCCTTAATCCACCGACACGGCGTCTATCCAGGTCCAAGTCCGTACCTCCGCTCTTCCACACAACCAAAACATGACCTTTTAAACCCTCAGTTGCACAAAAGAGTCACACAAAGCAGCCAATCACACTGGCCGGTTGATACCATTGCAACCAATACCACAGAAACTTTCGCGACAGATACGGCATTGCTGGAAACAGTGACACACATTACAACACGCTAGTGGACAGATGTGCTGAAAGACACGTGTCATCTCCCTCTCCCTTAAGTTAGGCTCCGAGTATTGGCCTTGAGGCCTCTCCTTTTATCCTTCAAGAAGCCGCCGCACAAGCTGCGAGAGTGTTCAACGAAACCACAGCGGCTGCCCTGCCAGTACTAAGAAAACTCGGTCCCCCGTGCAGCTGCGGGCCGGTTCGCTTGAACTCTCCAAACACCGTAATTTGGATTCTATGGCGATCGCACACAGCATCCGTCGGTCGTAGCCGGCTTAGTGGTCGTAAAAATACCACAGTTTTCACAAGACATTCTGAAAGGGCGCGCGCGGATGCAAAACAATGACACTGAAACCTGATGAGCATGTGTCGCGTGGCCTATTTCCGTGACTATGCTTCCCCGTCAGGCGGCGAGGCCCACAAACAAATTGAAGATGTGACCGAAAAGGTCTACGGTACACGTGGGAAACACGTGGGCGTTAGCGGTAGTGCTGAACTCAAGCACACCCCTTCCTCGTATCTCCACGCCCGTTTCTCCGAACGCTCTCATTCGTCTCGGACCGTCTCCCCTTTTGTCCCAAACTGTTTTCCCGGCTGTTGTCGACTACTCCTGTTTCGCATTCATGCACGGTCCGTGGCAGTTAAGCAGTTTATTATGCCCATCATTACAGATGCGCCAGCATCTGTGTACGCGAGTTCATAGTATTCGCAAACGGGAAACCTAACATGATTAGACTGTTTTTCACGAAAGAACAATGATCATGTGTCGCTAGGCTTTTCATCGTGACAGCAGTTATTGATCTTTAGTTTCAGCAGACCAATTGTTACAAGCAAAAAGGTCGACAGCCTTCTAAAAGGACCTGGTGTGTCGCTGAATGCATAGTCATTCAGGCATACATGAATTGCTATTTCTATACCATTTTGTTTTCTCTGACTTATGAAAACGTTAATTAGTCTGAAATTGGCTTTGACTTATTCCCTGCAGATGAATACGTTAGAGTCAAGTTTCACTCCCTGAACCGAAAGCCGAAACTGATGTGCTTAAATTCTGTTTTCCCTTCGATAAGTAAACGTGTAGGTTTACGTGTAAGAAAAAAATGTAATTCTAAAGATTCAGCGACCCAACCGAACATTAATGAAGGCTCAGTGATTAGAAGTGCAGTCTTTTTACTAATGTAGCCCCCCAATGTGAGGAAAGCGATGAGAGAGAGAGAAAGAAACGTTTATTATACGAAACAGTGTCCCGAGCGAGGACGGGTATCACCCTCAGGTGGGAAGGCTCCTTAGTCCAGGAACCCTCTGGCTTCGACTGCCCTCTTGGCCCTTGCGACGAGTTGTCGTTGGTCTTCCAGGTCCCAGAGGGTTAGCTTGGCCTCCCACGTTTCGAATAGGTCGTTTGCTTCTATTGCTCGTTTTGCGTGCGTATCTGGTTGCATTTCGCTGCCTTCCTGCCACGGGCATTCCAGGACCAAGTGTGCCAGAGTGTCGGGTACGTTGCATAGTGGGCAGAGGTAGCCGTACAGCGTCGGGTAGAGGCGATGCATCATCACTCCGTGCGTGTACGTATTACTTTGCAGGTGTCTGAGGATCAGGCTTTCTTCTCTGTCGAGTTTAGGGTGTGGTGGAGGGTACACTCGACGCTCGAGCCTGTAATGTTGCAATATGGCCGAATAGTTGGTGGGTACGGCCTCCGCCTCTTCTGTCGCGGGTCCGAGAGCGCGTGGGGAGAGGGGAGCCCGGCTGACGTGCTCGCGGGCAGCGGCGTGTGCCGCTTCGTTCCCCTCTAGTCCCTCGTGTCCGGGTACCCATGTTACGGAAGTGTACGGGAGTGGAGTGCTTCGTCTTTTAGAGCGCAGCTCTTTGGCGTCCGTTCCTGGGTTTCGCGTCGTCGTCGGCCTCGTAACCAGCTCCGCCCCCCTTTCATCCCCCCAGCGCTAGCAGCGACCGACTGATACCGCTGGATGCCGCTGACGCCGCTAGAGAGTCAAGATAACGTGACTGCATAGAACACCGTCGCCGCCATGCAGAAAGAGGAGGAAAGGGTCCCCCCCCCCTGTTCTTGTGTGGCGGATAGGGTGCTCTTCAGTTGCCGACGCGCCGGTTATTCGTTGTCTCTGAAACCAACTCCGCAGCTGGGGTTGACTCACTATCGGCGTCAGCGGCATCAGTCAGTCGCTGCTATCTCTTCCCTCCTCCCTTTATCGTGTTGTCCGCTTGCTGCGCGCGCTTCTGCCCCCATCGTTTGCCGCTGGGTGTACACGCCGCCCCCCTCCCCCCTCTTCCTGCGAGTCTCCGGTTGTCAAAGCGCCGGCTCGAACTTAATTCCTTTCTTCGCTCCTCCTCCAATGCAACCCCTGTGCGGTGGCAATCAGAGAGCCAGATCGGTGGCGGCGGATCTGTATATGTGCACCGCCCGAGCCGAAATTGCCGCTGCCGTTCGCCCTGTGCGGTGGCAATCAGAGAGCCAGATCGGTGGCGGCTTGACATAAAGACAAACAGCAATTTCCTAACACTTATGCGGGAGAACATCCCGTTCCTCTCGCTCGTAACGCGTCCCACGGCTGTGACAACCTCGCGAGGCACTTGTATAGATCTCGTCTTTGAGGATCAAGCATTGGTGTACCAAGTCGAACATACATCAGTCTATTTCTCCGACCACAAAGCTTCCTTCATGACTGTCAAGAACTGTTAGTGGAGTCTTTGTTAAAGGAATACGTGTACTGTCAAGAACTGTTAGTGGAGTCTTTGTTAAAGGAATACGTGTGAAAAATAAAAAAAAATTCTGTGATAGCGCATACATGTGTTGCTCGATTTCTTTGCCTCAGTCTATCGAAAAGGTGAAACAGCTTATTTGCTGCGCTCAAATTTCGCATTAGGAAGTAACGTAATCGTCGGTAATTTTTTAGTATCTTGAGTGCATCGGCCGAGATGCGGCCCATCAAGAAGTTTCTGCAGGCGGCCTGAGAGTCGGTGAATATAACCGCTGGGTCTGTGCACGTAGTGGTGGCGAGACCGACTGCCGCTCCTTCAGCCGTTTCCGGGTTGCGTGCCTTGATAGTTGCCGATGCAAGCTCGGAGCCTTGGGAGTCTACGACGCTGAGAGCGTACGCGTTTCAATGCGGATGCTTGGCCGCGTCGGTGTAGCGGGCATTCGGGTCATGCTTGAAACTTCGTTTGATGGCGTTGGCTTTAGCCTGTCTTCTACTATTGTGATATATGGGATGCATGTTGCGCGGGACACGGGCGATGCAAATGCACTCTCGAACGTCCGATGGTATTCGCTCTTTCTTGTCCGTGTCTGCGACATACGTCTCGCTGTAGTTTAGGTGTCGCAGTACTGATCTCCCTGTGGGCGTGAGCTTGAGTCGTTCTAGCTGGCTGTTCTTGTGCGCTTCGGCGAGCTCTTGCCAGTCAGTGTTACTTTTACACTTCCATGAGCACTAATGACTGGCTCAATTTTTACAAATCTTTTGTAGTGCTACACTAACTTGAGATTCTGTACATGTGCGGATTATGCAAGAAGCAGACCAACTAAATAAAACCTAAACTCACGTAGGGGGATTTTTCTGGCCGAAAGTAACAGCCCTCTTTCATGGGCGAACCTCTCCTATCATGTTTTCTATTTTCATCGCTTTCCTGATGTTAAAGACGGATCAACATCAGGAAAGCGATGAAAATAGAAAAAAAAAAGAATAGGAGAGGTTCGCCCATGAAAGAGGGCTGTTACTTTCGGCCAGAAAAATCCCCCTACGTGAGTTTAGGTTTTATTTAGTTGGTCTGCTTCGTACATAATCTGCACATGTACAGAATCTCAAGTTAGTGTAGCACTACAAAAGAATTGTAAAAATTTAGCCAGTCATTAGTGCTCATGGAAGTGTAAAAGTAACATTGACAAGCAGGAGTAGCTCACGTGCGCTGAATTAGTGAAAATTCACCGCGGATTGCAGAAGGAATAATAAGTATGGGCTCGTGCGAGGAAGTGGGAACGAAGTGTCTAGAGAAGTGAAGACAAAGAAACGGCCTACGTATCCAGTTTATTAAGTGCTAAAGTTACCGCTGATGCATGAAAAGAAGCGGTTTCCCGATCTCTAGAAATTTTGAACATATCGCCTTTATGTCTGCAGAAGTTCACTGCAGTGCTCCAGCGTAACTCAATGGGCAGCATTTAAAAAAAATCAGAAGGCCACCCTTACAACAACCATTTTAAGAAGAAGTATATTATTAACTCAACAAAATAAAAGCGCATCCATAAAATATACAGGAGGAGGTCCCAAAGCTCAAGGCTGTAAGGGAACCTCCTCTTCAGATTGAAAAGAAGAAAACAAATAGGGGAAAACGAATGCAGAAAAAATGTAAAGTTGTCGACAAATATTACGCATGTCAGCAAAAAAGAACCAAGAACAACACGGGAACAAGATATAATGGTATAAAGAATAACCTCTTGCAATAATTAAAGGGAACAAAACAAATCAGGGTAATGCAAATGCAGCAAAGAGGTAAAAGTGTTGATGTGTGCTAATGCAAGAAAGCAAGTGAACTGAAAACCCAGCGTGCTATGCGCTAAATTATTGCTACCGAGATCTATATTTTATTATAGCCTGCAGTAGCATCTTACTCAAAACTGGGTTACTCTAAAAGACGTGCACCCGCCCACAAAAGCTTACGGAACTAGGGATCTCTGAAAGCGTTCAATTACCGAGGCACCTGTAGTTGTAACCAGTGAAAAAGTATACTACAATGTTTATAGCATATTCAAGTCAAGGCCCTAAGTGGAAGTACAAAAATGCGTTATGAAGCTGCAGAGATATTCAGCTTTTTCTCAGATTTTATGGTATGTCATATTTTGTGGCCGGCTATACATTATGCACTAGCCTTAATTTAGGAATACAGTCGGGGTGATTGCTTGTCGAATAAAATTCTCATATGAACTTTTCTGATCCGTGGATCACCGTTCGTAGGGCTTCTCGCCTTCTATTGCCAGATTCATTAACATTTAGGTGAATAACGCAGTAACAAAATTAGGTCTAGCAATCGCAGTCTAATCGCTGCCAAGGCAGCAAACAGATGCTGATTATTAGATTGGACACCGAAATTAGAAACGGTCTTCTAGGCACGAAAAATGTCAGGCACTTCAGAAACGAGCACAATGAGAGACTGGCCAAGGTGCATGTTCGGTCAGGATCGATGCTAAATTTGTGCCGTATGCTTCTGTAGTAGACTTTAGGGACTTCGGTTGTGGACCGCTGTTCCAAGTTACTAGAGTTTGCATTTGCACAGAGATGTTAGGTCATAAACACTTGTATTGCAATTTTACAAACCATAGTAGCGATAAATTCGTAGTAAATGCGTGGTTAGCACTGTTAGATAACAAATTTCAACTTCTGCAATGGGGCCTAAGGTTGTGCATGATAATATGAGGCCTATTTTTCCAGCGCATGCGACCAGCATAGATTTCTATGCAGACTGGATGCCCAGCTGTTAACACAGCTGTTAGCGAAGCTGCAATTCAGCGGTTGGGAACTGCCTTTTACCGTTGTTTTTCGCGTTCAATGTCTTCGTAGTTGTTTGGTTTACGCTGTGATCATCAAGTGACACATTATCTCATTGTGTTTGTCACCGTGCTCGCAACAAGCATTCAGCATTGGGAAATGTTAGGTCAAAGGATTAACGGGGAATATATGGTCAAGTGAGAATTCCTAGACGCATCGTCCTCTTTGGCAACACTGGTGCTGACGCGCTACAAATAATTGAAGCCATATAGCCGCAAGGTATGCCAGATGATATATAATCCTAGCTCTTTAAATCATATTTGATGTAATGGCCCCCATTAGAAAGAATCCTTTAAATGCAAGCAACATCTTGAAGATGCGAAAGAAGTCTTATCTGAGCACCAAATGAAAAGGGCTAAAATCGGGTATGGAAGGCATTATCTGTCTGTGAGTACCGACATTCTTAGAACGAAACGATTATTATCAATGTTTTGCTAAAGTAGGGCACTATGGGTCCAAAACTTACGCGGTAACAGAAAGTTATTTGAGTAGCAACTGAGGGTTGCGCAACGAGCAAAAATAATAAGCAAGAAGGAAAATATATACCGTAGCTCAGTGCATGAAAGCTTAATCTGCAGTCGTGATCCTACTCTCAGAACATCCTAAGCATAAAAGCTACTCGAAGTGCGGTCGGGTCAGTTGATGGTACGACCTTTATATATGACAAATAAAAGGCCTAAACTGCACTCCCATTAACATGCGCCTAAATTAGGAACAGGCCAGCAACCACAACGAGATCCATTACCTTCGAAACTTTGTGTCTAGGCGCTCATGGCCGAAAGTGCACAGACAGGACGATGTTAGTCCGCGTTAGTGGGCAAAAAACGTGCAATAACAAAACAAAAGTTACAATTGCGAGGGAATCACTAATCAGGACTCCTGCCGATTAGGGCCCACTGGGTTCATGCACGTTCTTTGCGTAAGCTACGTCGGGCCTGAGCAAGACCTTTCTGCATTGTGCCGAGAAGACCAGGTGCCGGGCTTAATTGGTTGCGAAATGCGTGCAGCATGAAAACAGTTTAGCCTCCTTTCGAAACACGCTCCCTCAGCCTGATGCTATGGCTGTTTTATTTTCTAACTTTCTCCAGGTACAATCTTCTTTCAATTACTAATTGGAAATGAAGCAATACACGCACCAATTTCTCCATAAATGTGTAATCAAATAAGTATTTCGCGTTGAAATACTTATCCCTGAAGTTGAAACTTGCCTCCACTGGCCATCGAGCATTCATATCGCATGATATCGATGCCCAATGGTTGTCGGACCATCAGGAAAGCCCCTGGTGGTCGAAAATAATCCGGAGTACATTACTACGGCGTGCCTAATAATCAAATCGTGGTTTTGGTTAATAGGTGTACTGACGGGCTAGTTGGGGAGCCATGATATTGATGAGTATGCGTGGGCATGTCTGTTTTAAGTGTGCTGCTTCCTCAGTGTCGTGGTTTATGCATGTAACCAATCTAGAATTTAATTAAATTAAAAATCAGAAATCTTGTATTTGATATTTCACAGAATTAGTTGCTGGCTGAAGCAAGAGACCCGATTTTCCATACATTCGAAATTGCCCAAACTTTTTGGCCCCAGTATAACAAACAGTTTTTTTTTAAAACACTGCAATTAATCACGAACCTCACGTGCACCAACACTGCTTTGACTGATGGGTTCACCGTCTTGATGTAGATGGGGTAATGTGTGAAATAGAGTCAGAACCACGTTGGACTGGCCTTGAAAAGTAGCTTGCTTTTAATAAAGTTCTGGGGAACGTTGAATTGTTCCCTCAACAAAATTGTTATTTGACAATCACTCGTTTTGCAAGCTATGATTATTCACCCCCATTCTAGGCATGTAGGTTATTACTTGCATCGACGCAAGACATCAATCTCTGCAGCTGTGGGTTGTCTAAGAGTACTTCACATCGCGAAAAAGGACACATGCCCCTTTTCACGCATGGCTGTAATTCTATTTTTTTATTCAGCGGCTAAAAGGACCCTCTATTGAAGACCTTCTTCTGCACCTATTATTAATATTTACATTTTTCTGCGAGCTATATTCTTCGTAAGTCGGCGTCAACTGGCCTTCCACAGCATGAATATAAGGGTTAGTTATTCCAGGAATTATCTTTTCTATGAGCGTCTGCGAAATTCATCCCTCAGGTAATCGACGTGGTTGGAAGTTCTGCTAGTTCTGCTAAGAGGTTTATTGCGCCTTGTTTTTCTTCTTTACAGCACCATAGTCTATAAGTAAACGTGGGATATAACACCGGTTGAACGTTGAAAATCGAGTACGCTTTAGTGGAAGCATTTTCCTTGGGTATTCCGAGGTATCCATCTACGCGAGCTAGCGGAAAAACACTTTCACAGTACTGTGGGGGAGGACTTTATGAGCACGTAGCACGGCAGTCCCGATTTTGTCTTTTTACTGTGAATGATTCGAATACATTTATTGTTATTTATAACTATGATAGCACGGGAAGTTTGGCCACTGAAGAACCCGCTATCAGCCATCCCAAATCGGCCAACTTTGTCGGCGTAGAAGGCGTGATGACGATGGCTTGATGGCAGTCATATGACAAATCTGGAATGACGGCAATGGAATCACCATGAAGGCATCAGGACCACGAGTACATACCCGGGGGCCCAAGCTGGTAGAGAACTTGTGCCACTGGGTTAGCGTAAGAGGCTAGATAGATATATAGGAGTGATATGTATGGTAATAATGCCTCAAGAAGGCAAAGAATGCGAATGCTATTAGTAATACAATGATGCACCATATTTGGCAATAAGTCTGGGCTCACGAAATAAGTGAATAAAATTAGGCCATAAAATGCTTGATATAAGAACGAAGATGCTTCATACGGCATCACAAGCATCAAAGCGGCGTTAAGAAATTTCAATCTCATCTCCTGATGCCTCCTCGTCCGTTTCGTTCTTGATTCGCGGACAACATACTTCTTTTCACGATATTTTGTACGATTCGTTTGATTTCGGAGTTCTTTTTCTAAATACCAGGAATCAGGAATTCAGGGGGTCTGCATTCAGTGGAGAGACGGCTCGCCTTCTTCGTGAATTGATAGAAGGAACGGCTATGCAAACGCAAGCGGGTTTGCACGAAGTCCTCCAGTCCTTCAATAGCCCTTTGTGTGGAATTTAGCCTTCCACCACGAAAATAAGGCGGCACCGACAGCTGTGGCGCATAATAATATGCGCCGGTTTGGAGCTTCGTCTTGCAGCTGTGCTGAAGATCGTCAGTCAGATCTCCAGCATCAGCATGGCTAAGACGCCGAGCCCAGTGCAGTTGCCAACTTTGCTTCGAATGTGTGATGTGTGATTGGGGAGAGAGGTTCAATTTGCTGAGAAATTGTGGTTGTTTATGCTTCTAGCTTGCAAATTTAGCCTAACCTAGCTTAATTTTCAGCATGTTCTCTTCGAATAAGTACAATTGATCGCTAATGTTTACTGCAGCAACAGCACATCTCATAGCGATTTCCGTATGTTGGGCCTGTCGTGCGTTAGAAGCCTGCGTCCTCTGTCTACAAGTGTCCGCTCTTGTCGCTTTGTCTATTCCTTTGCCGCTATCTCTCTTGTTTTCATTCCATCGTCGAGCACTAGGTAGGTGTCATCAAGAGATCTTCTTCCGAACAATGGCTCATTCACTTAGGATCAAATATTCACATTTGATTAAAACTTACCTGTAAATTCTTTTCGCGGTGCAGATTGCTCTAGTGGGTCGAGATAGCTCTTATGGCGGTGCGCCGCACGTTGTTTCACCCAAAGCGCAGAAATATGGAACTATTACCGCTTCTGCCCTGCTATTCTGCGATCAGCTGTCTGAAATGCAATTGGGCGTTCGCAAACGCACTGCACTCCATTCATGCTGCAAAATGTGTAATGGTAGAATAAGGCGTGTGCAGTAGTTTCCTGCAAGAATAGTCACTCACTGTAATATTAAGGAATGGTCAGAATCTGTGTGACCAAGTTCACCGACCGCTGCTACATAAGGACTGTGCTACGTGCGCTACCACCCCTTCAAAATGCACGTAGTTCCTAGAGGATAAGCAGTTCGCTCATCCGCCAGCGTTGTCTCGGTAACCTTCAAAGAAAGTGCATGAATTCCGGAAAACTGGCAAGAGTGAGTACCGCTTGTTACACAGGGGCAAAAGAAGCAGTGTCGCTTCCTTGCGATAGTAAGTTTCTCACTCGTTCTCCACACACATGAACCCCAACTTACACGCAAATTCTATCGCCAACGTATCCCTAATTAATTATTAGGCGAACTCTTAAATCAATGCACCGAAGCATGGGTGATGGTTACTGCACCGACAGGACATGAATGTTCGATGCTGAACGTTTTGATAGAGTCCATAAACCAAGCGAGCGACTAGCGATAATACGACCTTGCTAAAAGCTTTCACAAAGTACATAAATCTATGTTGCAAGTCCTTCTACGCAACAAGAATAAATCTATCGCAACAGAGCACACACGCGAGTCATTAGGTAGAAAATAAACAATCAAATAAAGCCCGCACAAGGTAACGTTATTGAGTCAGAAACGCGACAAGCCACTGCTTCAAAAGTTTGGTGAAATAATTAACGGCGATGAAAACACACTGATTCTGATTTGATTCTTAAGCTAAAAGTTTGGGCAGCCTGGGATAAATTTCTAGCCCCGCTTCTAGTACAAGCACCGTATAGGCTGTTCATGCCGTTTGGACAAGGCGTAATGAGCTCCGAAAGCGCTGACCTGTCCTTTGAATCTGTGGCCGGAGTTTCGTGTCGCCAACCCAGTCACTGTCTACGATATCCGCGGAACCAGAGGTTTGATAAGCAGCACCGATCTCATACACATCTACTGTAAACAGGAAGGCAATGGAGGCAGCTGTGGTAAGCGATGAACGCATCACTGTGTGATCAAGCATGGTGGCACCCGTGGGATCGCTGTGAAAAGAATATATAATTTCTGACATCTTGCAGGCATGTGTCTACTGATGTGCGATGCTGCCGAGGCATGCGTGTAAATCTTGAGCAAGCCGTGTTTGGTAGCCTTAGGCAACTGACGTATTTGTAGCTATTCGTCATGCACCTCATAATTCAAATGTTGAAGGGTTATGATGCTCGACCATTTGGAACAGCGCAGCCCGTAACCTGTTTTAAAGAATGGCGAGGAGGCTGGGTGTATAAGGTAGAAAGTGCACAGGGCACGATGGTGGAGGTGTAATAAAGGCAGTGTGCTACTAAGCCTCCGGCATAACGTGTGCAGCAGCCGCGTTTTTTAAAGGGATCATAGCATTTAAATTTTACAGTATGCATTCTGGTGCGCTATAACATTAGGCTATTCCAACCTGGCCAATCGTGGAGGAATTCATATCCAGCTTCTCAGGACAAGTACCAACTAGTACTCCAAGCAGCCGCGGCACGAAGCTAGCGCGTTTTCAATGGAACGAGGGGGTTTTTCACGAATAATTAAAGCTGCAGGACGATTACTGAAAAAGTTGGGTGAGAGACATGTTCTAGAAGACAACCCACACGAGGCAAATGCACTAATCATGCTGTGGCACGGTAGAATTTTGTTTTCAGAGCGGCTAAAGATTCAGCGATGGAAGCGTATGGAAATGACAAAAATTTGTGTTCGATTCTCGAGACAAAAACGGTACCTGTGATAAAACCAAGATAAAACTAGGATGATAGTATATTATTATAAAGCTGTCATAATAGCCACTGCAGTACGTGTTTTCGATGCCTATATCGATTCCCTACACATGGCGTAACATTGTTGCGAACAGCGATTTTTGAAACATGGTCGTGCAAATTCACGTGGTATCTATAAAAACCAGAGCGTATCACTTGCGCACGCGTTGGAAGTCATGGCCGAGTGGGGCACACGCTCGCTCCTGTCGTTCTGCGTCTTCCTGGAAGCCCTTCGATACCGTGCTGCATGGAGCTTTTCTTTAACGTCACGTAGGACTGAGTTCGACAGTCACCCACCAGATGGCCGAAACACAAAACTTAAGATTTGCTTTCAGTTTTGGTTTTTGCAGGAGTGCTCTTCAAATATTACATTTTCAATTTTTACTTCATAAAACACAGTAATAGGTTGCTTATTTGTTAAGTGATCGCTTTTATTATCAGATTTTATTCCTTGGACAACAGAACAACACGCATGCGCATGTCCTTGTGTTACATTAGAAAAAGAAGCTATCGTGCCTCGTAGCATGGACATACTCAAGAATTCTGAGCATTGCACCTTCATCATCACGCGCAACTTCACGACAATGCACATGCGTAACTGAATGGGCAACATTTTAAGCAATCTTCTTTCTATATAATAGGCGAGAATCAACAAGTTTGTACTGTATGCCCCAAGAGGTTAGGCCCTTGTAACAACATATGCATTTATGGCACTTGTTTGGAACATTGGTGGTGCGTTAAAGCAGCGTTTTGGTCGGGGATGGGAGGTTATTGCACACGACAGGAGCAAATGGTTCTGCACCTTTCTTGCGTAGGGCGCATTGACTTGAAGAAACGCCAAACATAAACAGTAAAGCGATTTATTAGAGATGGAGTTGGAACGGTAATTGAACAGCGAGTGTTGTCCAGTCTATTTGCACGCGCATGTTTTTGTGAGGCCACAGGGAAGGAGAGGGTGTGTATAATGGTATGCACACCTTGAGCGTGCATGCGTGTGTACTTGCATTTGCGTCTGCAGTTCCGTGTGTGTGTGCGCGCGTACATTTTTGTGCGTGTGTGGATCCGTGAGCGCGTGTAAATGTGAATGCGGGCGAACATGTGTCGTATCTCTCTCTGTCAGTGTGTGTGTGTGTGTGTGCGTGCGTGCGTGCGTGCGTGCGTGCGTGCGCGCGCGTGTGTGCGTGTGCGTGCGCGTGCGTGCGTGCGTGTGTGTGTGTGTGTGTGTGTGTGTGTGTGTGTGTGTGTGTGTGTGTGTGTGTGTGTGTGTGTGTGTGTGTGTGTGTGTGTGTGTGTGTGCGTGTGTGCGTGTGTGCGTGTGTGCGAGCATTTTTTCGCTTACACCCACTCTCGGCGATGAATGGGATATAGAGTTTATTTAAGCCCATATTTAAATCTACGAGACAAGAAGAAATGACACTGCATCTATAGGATCATTCCTTTCTGAAAGCAAAATCAACGCAAAAAAAGAATGTCTGAGCCGTCAATATCGCCGCCCCATGCAGATTTCGTCACAATCCCACCATCACCATCGGCACGTCTCCGTGAGCAATTACCGAGCTGTTCACTTTCGTTATCTTCCTTTCCTCGGCAGCAGCGCGTCGTCTTGATACCAGCGACGTACTAAATCTGCGCCATCATTGAGTCATACATCACTTCCGCGACCAAGCAAGCCTTCAGCGGCGCATTTTCGCTGCTATATTCACATTAAAACTTCAAACTGCTTGCCTTAAAAAAACAGCCTCAATAAAAATCGAAAGCAGACTGCTCACAAGGAACACGCTCACGGGGCCATACTATTGATGACATCACAAAAGTCTAGGTGTGGTCAGGCTACTTTTACAGGCTTGTGACGGTTGACTGACGGGCTGGTTGGTTCATTATCACAGAAAAAGCAGCGCTTCAAATTGTTAGCGCTGTTTGTATGTGGTTTCTCCTCTGTGTCCAGTCTTAAAGAGCTGTTCTTTCTGTGACTTTACAGATGTTCTTTTTCTGGGTCAGTTACGCTTTTCAAGAGCGCTTAATCGGAAAATTCTTGTTCGCATAGCTCTTACAGAAGCATGTTTAACGAAAATTTCCTCGCTCGGCTAGATAATCTCGAGGACGGGCTTCAAACTACTCATATTCTCTAGCTACCTAAGATCACTTCTTCAAAATTTATTAACGTACCTTCATTAATTACGCACACAACTTCTCAATTTACTTCGCATATAGAGGTTACCAATCTGAGCACTCGAATGATAAAATGATCTCTACAATATTTGTATTAGTTTAATAGTTTGGTTTGCTGCAGTTAAAAGCAGCCAGCCTATTGATGGTGAAGTAGGCTTCTTATAAAGGATTTGGCGATACCAAGTTCATGAGCTTAAACGCATCTGCCCGCCGAGCACTTCTACTTTTACAATGGAATCTCCCACTTATACAAGAATCACATCAGTGGTCCCGTATATCACACAAGGTGTGCGAGAACGTTGTGTGCGCTCCCGATTAGATTTCTGACCATTGGTGGTATCAGGCTCGGTTTCATGGCATCATCAGGAAGAAAAACAGCTGCCTGGGGGTAAGCATTGGATGCATTTTCAATACTTTGTAACATATGGCGCAGCGCGGACATGTACGCTAGAACTAAAAGTACTGAAGTATGAGCATGGGGTTTTCACTGCATATATTTTGGCTGCATAATGTTAGGTCCTAAAGAAGGAAATACTGTGATTTTGTAACAAATAATGCTGACATACCTACAGTCA
Organism: Dermacentor variabilis; assembly: GCF_050947875.1. Classification (NCBI taxonomy): domain Eukaryota; kingdom Metazoa; phylum Arthropoda; class Arachnida; order Ixodida; family Ixodidae; genus Dermacentor; species Dermacentor variabilis. Next base: position 65,561,855 of record NC_134571.1, on the reverse strand, counting down.
GGTGAAATATGAGCTCCAATATTAGTGCCCGTGGTGGAACTGGCCCCTGGACTACAGAGCTATATTGAACTACCAAATGCAGGTCTAATAAATACCAGTAATCGGAAGGTGTTTAGCTATTGCATTTTTGGTGTGTTGGTGCCGTTGTGCAGTCTTGGGGACCCTTTTTACCATGCGAACTGTGTTTCAGCTAATTTTTAAAGCAACTGTCCACTATTTCTTTTCTTTTTTCGGTGAGCTTTCTTTAGCGTCTAACGTGTCTAACCATTGTTCCAAAGTTATCTGTTAGCTCAAGAAGGGCCTCCAAATGTTTCTAATATCCAGTATATTGTCAAGGATTCAATAGCGAAATAGCTTTATCTAATCAGATTACGTGCGTGAAGCGAATACTGGCGTACATTCTCGATCGCATATGAGCGCCCGCGTTTGGCTACAATGTAGGAGCAATGAAGTCTGATGATACGTAGGTCATATTCCGACGAAGCACTACTTTGCGCGCGGCCATTGTTGTGCTTCGAGTGTTATTTTCTTTTTCAACGCAAGCTCGCCTTACATAGGAATTAGATTCGTGACTCACTCTTTTGAAATGGCCTTGTTCACATCACTGCAATGTGACAGTATAGACGCGCTAGACCTTCATTGAGTTAATACTCGGAAATGGGGACTAGGACTTTTGTTGCGTGTGCGTTTACAGATTTAATGCAACAATTTATTTTTCATACCGTACGTTTTAAGTTAGGAGGTTGTAAGAGACAGCAACCTTATATTTGAAAGATATGGGTTTTACGCGCCAAAACCACTTTCTGATTGCGAGGCACGCCATAGTGGGGGCCGTAGTGGGAATTTCGACCACCTGGGGTTCCTTAACGTGCACCTAAATCTAAGTACACGGGAGTTTTCGCATTTCGTCCCCATCGAAATGCTGCTGCCGTGGCTGGGATTCGATCCCGCGACCTCGTGCTTAGCTGCCCAACACCATAGCCACTAAGCAACCATGGCGGGTAACCTTATATTAACAGGAGGTCTTAAGAATTGTGGTGAAGCTCTTTGAGCAGTAGGCTTTCGCGAATAGAACGATAGAGCAGCGAGAGGTAGCACAGCCGATCGAGCACCGAAACAAGTTTTTCTTTTGTTGTCGTCGTTCTCTCTCATAGCCGCAGCCCCACTGCTCCTTATTTTAAGGCACAGTTATCTCCCCCGCGGAAAAGGAAGGCGTCCTGGCGACCTACGGGTAGGACAATACAAGGCAGATCATAGTACGGCTTGAGGCTCTGGACATGCACAATTCTGCGTCCTCGACGGCGATGATCCAAAGGTAGCTCGAGGGGTTCCACGTGGTATGGGCCCTTGTACTTCGACGCGAGTTTGGGTGACAGTCCAGGGGTAGGGGCTGGAACCCAAAGGCACACTAGCGAGCCAAGACCATAGGATACAGGGGCATGGGAAGTTTCTCGATGGTGCTTCTGGCGTTGCTGGTCTTCTGACGTAAAATACGGTATAGCTTGCGACACTCTTCTGCGTGTGCAGCAGCTTCGAATAAAGTAGTGGTTTCCGTGGTGTCAGAGCGGTACGGAAGGATAGTATCCATCTTGGAAAAGGGTTCACGTTCGTACAGGAGAAAGAAGGGCGAAAATCCCGTGGTAGTCAGCATGGCGATGTTGTAAGCGTAGGTCAGAAATGGTAGAACATGCTGCCATTTGCTTTGGTCGGATGCAACGTACATGACCAGCATGTCACCAAGAGTGGAATTAAAGCTCTCGGCCATGCCATTAGTCGGCGGATGATATACAGTAGTGGTGCGATGAATGATGCGGTGAATGATTATATTGTGGACGACGCAACGAGCTATGGAAAGAATAATGATGGGTGTAACGTCAAGGGATAAGAAAAGAGCAGATTGGGCGAGGGAACAAACGCGTGTTAATGACATCTTAGTTGAAATCAAGAAAAAGAAATGGGTATAGGCAGGACATGCAATGAGGAGGGAAGATAACCGACGGTCATTAAAGGTTACAGACTGGATTCCAAGGTAAGGGAAGCGTAGCAGGGGGCAGCAGAAAGTTAGGTGGGCGGATGAGATTAACAGGTTTGAAGGGACAACATGGCCACAACTAGTACACGACCGGGATAGTTGGAGAAGTATGGGAGACGCCTTTGCCGTGCAGTGGGCGTAACCAGGCTGATGATAATGATGATGATGATGGTGATGATGGATGATGCGGCATTCTTTCAGGAGAGCCTCGATGACATCGGAGAGGAAGATGCGGCCTTTGTCACTGAGTAATTCCCTGGGAACTCTGTGGCGAAGGATGATGTGGCGCATGAGAAATCAGGCAACGTCACGTGCAGAAGCGCTGGACAAAGGGGAAGTTTCCGCATATCGCGGAAGACGGTCGATGGCCACGATTTCCCAGCGATTGCCGTCTGATGTACTTGGCTGAGGTCCATAAATGTCGATGCCTACTCGATCAAAAGCACGTGCTGGGCAAGGCAAAGGCTACAATGGGGCGCTTGAACGACGAGGGCGATCTTTGCGACGTGGGCAAACGAGACAGGAGCGGACATAATGACGGATGAATGGATACATCCCCCGCCAGTAATAACAGAGGCGTAGACGCGCGTATGTCTTCAGTGCACCTGCATGCGCGCACTAGGGGCCATCGTGGAACGCTGCACAAATATCCAAACGCAGATGCAGAGGGATGACAAGGAAACATTTCCGGCTCAGCCACTGGCACTTGCCAGTACCGGATCATAAGTCTAAAGATGAGAAGAATTCGGCGCCTTGGAGGTAGTCTAGTGCGTCGTCAATACGGGGTACCGGATAAACGTCCTTGCGGGTGATCTTATTGAGTCGCCGGTAGTCCACGCAAAAGCCATATTTCTATTTGACCAGCACTACAGGAGAAGCCCAGACACTGTGCGAAGGTTGTATGACACCGCGTTGGAGCATGTCGCCAACTTGCTCAGCGATGACGCTACGCTCCGTGGCGGATACATGATACGGTCTGTGGCGTAAAGGCGCATGGTTGCCGGTGTCGATGTGATGGACAACAGTGGAAGCACGGCCTAATCAAAATTGTTGTAGGTCGAATAACGTGCGAAAGCGGAAGGCACTCGACGATTTGTGCGTTCTGACCCGGAGTGAGGTTGGAATCAATACACCGGGAAAATGTTGGGTCACACGGCGGCGTGGGAGTAGGAACTTGAAGGGTCAGAACGTCAAGTGGAGGAGAAGCCGGGTCGTCAGGCACATCGTAAAGGAAGCTTGGTTCGATTTGGTCGGCATAGCCAACACTCATCGTGGAGCAGGCTAGCAGGGCAAGGAAACATGCTCGATACATAAAGTGCGCTGGAACCTTGTCGAATGACAAGAAGGGCGAGGGAAGCAAGAAGGGATGACGGCGAGGAACAAGCTTAGACGGCGTGAAAAGAACTGTGGAGTCGGAAAACCCTACGCTGGAAACGGGTACAAGTGCGGCAGAGTATGGAAGAATTTGCGTGTCGGCGGTGACGAACGCACGACTGGAAGCGTCATCAGTAGAGAGGTTTAGCTTGTCCGGTATTCCGGTAAACGCAGGCTGCGGGGCGTTGGGGCAGAGGCGTAAACGTGCGCGGTCTGCATGGTGCAGCCATTTGGTGGCGCAGTGCTCTAGCAAACAGAAGCAGCTAATATTGCTTTAACCGAGCGTATTTTTCTTCGCTGCTTGTGTGAATTTTCGGCACTGGTGTAATCATATTGCTGCCAAAAATTTACACCCTCAACAAAGTAAAATACACTTGGTTACTGCAACATTAGCTGTTTCTGTCTGCTTGATCACTGCGCCACCACGTAGCCGCATCATGCAGACTGCTTACTTTCCCACCTGCAGTCCAACGCCTCCGCCTGCGTTTTATTGGAATACCGGACAAGCTATACCTCTCGAGTACCTTCAGAAACGTTCTTGCCGAATGACGACAGCGCGAGTTCAGCACGGGCATGATGGCCTCCGCCTGCGTTTTACTGGCATACCGGACAAGCTATACCTCTCGAGTACCTTCAGAAACGTTCTTGCCGAATGGCGACAGCGCGAGTTCAGCACGGGCATGATGGCCTCCGCCTGCGTTTTACTGGCATACCGGACAAGCTATACCTCTCGAGTACCTTCAGAAACGTTCTTGCCGAATGACGACAGCGCGAGTTCAGCACGGGCATGATAAGAGGACAGAAAGTCCCATCCTAATATTATGGCACGGGAGCAGCGAGGCAGAACAACGAGCTCGACATGGTATAAAGTACCGCTTATAACAACAAGCACGGTACACTTCCCTAAAGGTTCAATCGGCGCAGCGCTTGCTGTACGTAATGAAATGGCAGAATATGGAGTGGCGACTTTTCTAAGGTTAAGATGAAGCTGCTTCAAAATCACTGATATCGCTGCTCCCGTGCCTACAAGCGCATGAACGGCAATGTCTTCTGCATAAACTTCAAGGACGTTCGCAGAAAATAAATGTTCTTGAGGAGTTCGTTGAGATCGCACTTCTTGCCTCCGGAACTGCGGTCCTTAGTTTTCCTCTCGGATAGCTTCAGGGCGACGGATAAGCGGGGACAGAGAACGCCGACGGGGAGACCGAGACCGACGGGTATCGAAGGTTCGGGAAGCAGGAGGCGAGGCTTCGAAAGGTTGAGCGGCAGAAGTGGAACGGGTCGGAGAGTCGAAACCGTTGCCTTGTGCCCTCGGAGAATACGAAGGATACCATCCGCGCCGGCGGCAAAGCCGTACTACGGCCCACGTAGGCCGCACGAATAACAGATAGCGCGGTTGTCATGCGTGCGCGGTGGATTGAGAACAGCAGGCGGAGACTGATGGAAATATCGAAGTGGGCGCACAGGCTGCTGCGGCGGCCAGTAGCTGCTTGTACGTGCATATGTTGCAGCCGTTTGCGGAGGTGAGGGAAAGGCGCTGGTAAGTCCGGGTTGAATAGCTGCAGACGGAGGCCTTGGATTCGCGACAACGGCAGCGTACGTAAGTGGAACAGGCGTAGGAGGCGGTTGATGATCAAGTGATACGGCGTTAGCGACTTGTTCTTGTATCACCTGACGGAGATCGGGAGACAAGGGCGACTCTGACGCTGGACTGACTGGCAGAAGAGAGAGTTGGCGTGCCACTTATTCTCGTACAAATTGCTTGATTTGGGCGAAGATTGCGGAACTGAAAGGAGTAGCACTGACACCATTACTTAGAGCTGAAAGCGCGACATCCGGAGCGAGAGGTCGGTGCATAGAAAGCCGTTGTTTGCTTAGCTTCTCATAGCTCTGGCAAAGCGTTTTGAGGTCGTTGACCGTCTGAGGATTCTTTGCCAAGAGCATTTGGAAGGCGTCATCTTCTATGCCTTTCAATATGTCCTTGACCTTGTCATCTTTGGTCATATCTGGTTGATACGCCGGCAAATGTCAACTACGTCTTCAATATAGCTGGTAAAGGTTTCGCCCTTTTGTTGGGCATGATAGCGAAGCTGTCCTTCATCTCCTGCCCGAAGTTTGCGCACAGCAGAGAGACCGAAGACTGCTTGAAGTGTCGTTCGGAATGCTGTCCAGGTGGAAAAGTTAGCCTAATGGGTGACCCCGGAAAGGTAGAATGGTACGTAACCAAGCTTGTCAGCTTCAGTCCATTTGTTGGGTGCACTCACTCGGTTGTACGATGACAGCCAGTCCTCTACGTCATGATCGTCAGTGCCATTGAATATGGGAGGATCCCGTTGGCATGGCACACCAGGACAGACGACCGGAGGTGGTGCCTGGGATGGATCGGTCTGCTCTCCTCAGGCATGGGAGATGTTACAGGGATCGTCTGGCTTCGGAATTCCAGGTTTGCAAAAGGTCCAGCCCCTCCACCAAATGTCGCGAATCACTTTGAGCAGTAAGCGTTCGCGACTGGAACGATAGAGCAGCAAGAGGTAGTACAGCCGATCGGGCACCGAAACAAAGTTTTTCTGTCGTCGTCGTTCTCTCTCTCATAGCCACAGCCCCACTGCTCCTTATTTTACAGTAAAGAATAAAGAAAATTGAAATGCTTATTAGTCAGCTTTTGCCTCATGGTAAGGAATTAAATTTCAGCAAAAATATCATTATGACAATTCAAAACGTATCCGCTTTACAATTTTTCATCTGAGTTCCCCCTTCTCAAGCTGTAGACGACTTAAACGTGATTCGTATCGTGGGCTTTTGACATACGTCCAACTGACAAACAAAGGGTTATTACTAATGTTTCACTTCGTGAAGGCGTGTTACCCTCCTGCCCTTCACATCGGTTCGCAGGCACGCATAAGACTGAAGCGCTGCGTGAAGAACGTCATTAGTCCAAACCCACGAGCTACTGTAACTCACTTCACCTACATCGCTTTCATTAGGGCTTAGATACAAAATGTATATTTTAAGTCGACGTATCACGAATCCAAAAAGAGCTGTCCGCGACCAGCCCAACTAGGCTTGTTTCATTTCGCACTTCGTCCGAGGAGATATCAGGCATGCAACCGACAAAGGAAAGCGCAACATTATAAAGGACAGAGAATGGAAGAGCGAAAGACAGGGAGGTTAACCGTGGACGTTCATGTTTGGCTACCCTACACATGGCGAAGGTAAAAAAATATTTGAAATTAGCTGTAATTGCGAGAGAAATTCGGTAGGCATTACGGCACATCTCTGTGAGGTCGTAACCAGATTTCAGCACTAGATTTCACGTTCACCAGATTGCCAAGTGCTGTTCAGGAGCGCACTCAAAACGTCTTGCCTCTTCGAGGAGCGAAGTGTAACCGAGGACACACAGACACACACTCATTATATGTATGAGTACAATATATATATATATATATATATATATATATATATATATATATATATATATATATATATATATATATATATATATATATATATATATATATATATATATATATCACTATACACGCTTACACTTTTTTCCACTTTGGCAATCCTAATGCTATGCATTAAAAGAAAATCGAAGCGATAAGAAAACGAATGATGAGATAGCGAGAGTGAACACTGCAGTACACACAATGCAGGCCGCCGTTTCAAGAAACGCAGTTTGTTTTTTGTGGCCGTGTGCATCGAATAGTGCTTAAGCGAAATTCTTAGGATATTTTTTTTCCGGAAGTGGTCTGCGTCGAAGCGGCGAATAGTGGCTGGCGGAGGAGAGCGCTGGGTGCGGAAGAGGCAGAAGGGATGCTCGATACTGTCTCGTCACCCAAAGAAAATTGCACGCCACGCTGCTATCCATTCCTAGGAAATTGTACATGCGACGCCCAGCCATTTGCAAAACAGAAACATTATTTTGCGATGGGAGAGTCCAGGTGAGAGAGAGGGCGGTTATGGAGATGAAGACACGCTATTTTCTGCAGCAATAATTCCTTAATACGAGGGTATATGCATCAGGGCACACAGGGGTATGGGATGGGGGTGAATAAGGATGATTAAATGAATAAAAAGAAAGATTTGCTGATCTAATGAAGTCCAAGAGGGTTGGATAATGCGGTCCCTGCGTCCACGCAGTGTAATCGCTCGGATTATGGGGCGAAATCCCCGCTGCTGCGAGGTGCCGGAGCCTCGTCTTTTTCAGTGCCGGGCACAGTTATAGCAGGTGGTGGATGTCGGCTTCAGAATTTCGCGACTTCCAGAGTGGACACTGAGGGCGAGAATATAACGGGCGAAAGTGCGGCCACTCTCGAGTCACGGCAGGAATGAGAGCAACCGCGACCCGGATCCTCCGAAGCGCAACCTCCTCTGCACGAGCAAGCTCGCGGGAGAGGTTTACCCCACACGTAGGTATGAGAGCACGTGTGCGGCGCCGGAGGTGCTCCTTTCTTGTTAAAAAGAGGGCAGCATCATCTAGGTGAAAGAGCTGAGGCAGTGAAGATGGAGAAGTCGCTAGACGGGTCGCAGAATCCGCACGGCTTTGAAAGCTTAAAAAGTCGCGTTAGATCCATTCAACAGATATTGGCTGTGGGATGCGTGCCGCCAGAAGATGGATCTGTTGGCATATTTCACGGCTGAGACTGACGCGTCGCAGAAGCCGCGTCGCCTGGAGCGCATCAGTGCGGATGACGATGCGGGCCGTGGGGACCATGGGAAAGGCGGCCACAGAGCCCAACGCTTCTCGGACAGCAAGGAGCTCCGCACAAAAGGAGGAAGGAGGTGCTTGGATTTGAAACCGGGTCGTCTTATTAAGGGCACATGCGCGAGGGCAATAAAGTGAAGTGGACGTTTCACAGTCCGGAATGCTTGCATCAACCTAAAGCACGATGGAGCCAAGCGACAGGTGGGCATCTTGAGCTATAATTCGGTCACGAAGCCACGCTGCCGCGTGAGTAGATGTCGGGCGACGTATACATTTGGCTTGTCATCGCTCAGCTGTACAAAGCTCCAGGGAGGAAGAACTGGCGATGGTGGTGGTAGAAGGAAGCACGAGAAAGCGTAAGCCATGAGAGCACACGTTGCGTGTGAAAGGCTGGCCTTAAGCCGGCGAGTATAACGTCGCTGCTGCACCAGCTCATCTTCAGAAATTTATTATTGAATCAATGCATGACTTCAATTATTGAGAAAAAGGACGAGCAAACATCGGTGGAAGCACGTCTCAGTAGATTGGGAAAGGAGTGGTGCACAAAAAGAGGAAAATCTGGAGTCCCGGTGGCAGGCGAAGTCGCAGTTTATGGTCGAAAGAATATAAGGGACATTTCGTAAAACCGGTTGAATCCCAGTGTATATGTGGGATGTGCCGAGAAAATGATTGTAGTCACTGCCCAGCATGCGTCCTTCTCAGTGGAATAGGAGCCCACCCTTCTTGGTAATAAACGCTTCCTGAACACCAATATTGACACTTACTTATTCATCGGCCATGCCTCGTCGCGTATTCATTAGCGGCAGGCTCTGTGGATTGCAACTACGCTGTAGCGACAACTTACGGCCATACCATTACTCTCGCGGTTACGGCTGCAATGCTTGTGACTCTTGCGATTGCGCGAATACTATGAACATAGCTTTCTGCGCAAGTTAGAGAACATACAGTTAGAGTTTCTCGCCTTACATACGCTCAACGCAAGCACCTTTGCAGCATGTTGTGGTGCGTGTCCCTTCAAGACAGATTTTAATGTACGTGAATGCAAACATACGAACGCTTTAGAAGACAGGTGCCGCCTTCGTCTTCGTGCCATACATATCCAAGCCAACGCAATCTATTTGCAATCATACTGTCGTTTCTATGGAAGGAGGTTATATACTTAAACTTCTTGAGTGCCAGTCCGCGCCGCGCCGCCTAGGGGAGTGAGTGAAGCTGCCGGGGGCCACATTGCTAGATGAAAGATAGCGCGTGCCTCCAGCATAGGTGGCCGCGGTACAGGCGCAGCGCTCCCTGCGTTTGCGGTTCCGCAAAGAAAAATAAATGTAAACCGCCTTAAGAAGTAAACCACTCCACGAATGTGTGTCGCTGCTTCAAAAAAAAAAGAATATATATATATGTACATATATATATATATATATATATATATATATATATATATATATATATATATATATATATATATATATATATATATATATATATATATATATATATATATATATATATATATACGCCTGCGTCGATCGATTGCCGCTGGCTTTGAGAATCGTATCGCCGGGACGCTTCGCCAATTGCACTTCGTCGCATGGGATCCATGGCGGCCAAGCGTTCATAGCGGCGTCGCTTTTTGATCCTTCGATGTCGGCTCTTCCTATCAATGAGAAGCAGAATTCGCCAAGCGTTGGATTGTTCACCCACTAATAGGGAACATGAGCTGGGCTTAGACCGTCGTGAGACAGGTTAGTTTTACCCTAATGATGACCGGTCGTTGCGATAGTAATTCTGCTCGGTACGAGAGGAACCGCAGATTCGGAAACTTGGTTCACGTGCTTGATCGAGAGACCAGTGGTGCGAAGCTACCATCACTGCGCATGACTGTTTATATCGTGTGCTTGAGAATAACACCTAACACGTCAGATACACGTCAGTTCACACGTTATGATTGATTGGTGTCTCCATACCAACTAAGCTTCTGTGATGTGAGTGCTTAATGAACATTCACCGCTGTTTACCCTCTAATTGACGCGGAACATTATCACACACCTTGCATAAGGACTGAATACACGTCCCGTCCGTCAGCGTTTGACTAAATGGTGCCTGTGAGTGCTGTGTGGATATGTGGAGAAAGTGTACTGAATATTTCGTATGTGTTGCAGATAGTTCCATAAAGACATTCACACAACTGGAGGCCTTGCTTAAATCGCACTATTATATCAGCGTAATTACGCGAATATAACGGGAGATTTATTTTGAGGTTTCTGGCCTCAGAACGGGGCGCCTCGCAGTTTATTCGTCTTCATAAGACAAATACAACGCGGCTTTCTTTTCTTTTCTTTTTATTGTTGCCTGCTCTCCGGTCAATATAATGGGATTAGACTGCCAATGACCTTGCCTAAGACGGAAGTAAAAAAAAAATCGTTTCTGTGTAATCTTGCAATGTAGTTCGCACTTTTGTTTTATAGCGAGGAGGGCTTTCTTAGGGCAGGGAAAAAGAAATTAAAAAAAAATTATACATACAAATGCAATCATGCTTGAGGCCCAACTAGGTTCCCTGCACAATGGCAAATCAAGAGACTGAAGAAGACAGTCAGGTTAGATGGACGGCTTTTCAAGTTCTGGAAGCGTTAATATATGGCGACGTAAATACGCACAAAATGGTATATGCCAATCCAAATGAATCATCGTAGTTCTAATTGTGTTACACGCTATAGTGGGCCGCCTCCAGCGCATCGTAGAGTTACGCTTGACTGTTTATGTTGTGTGCTTGAGAATAACAACACGTCAGATACATCAGGGTGACGTTTCTGTCGTACAAGGTGCCGTCCTGAAAAAAAAACCATATGCTTTCGAATAGTGGCATTAGAATATTCAGTACTACGGCCCTTATTTACCTCGTTCAGGATGGCGTAAGCGTTTAATTAAGCCTTTAATTTGGCGAAAATGAACTCAAGTTATGTTTATTTGCATCACTATAGCGGGCCTGCTCAGGCAAGAAGTTAAAACATTGCATTTGGGGGTACCCGAGTATTCTGTGTACTTTACGTACGACATTGATATCGAGAATACAACATCATTAAACGAATAGAATTCGAAGGCGAGCTTGCCTTTTATTTTTATTTCATGTACAGGCTGAAAAAGCAGTCTTGCATGTGTGTAGTAAAGAGGGTAAAGAGAGTAAGAAGGGTAAGATTACTCCTGAAGTGAGAAAACCTAGTGGCCTAGTCAGCCAAGTTCGCTATCGCAATGATGAAATCCCGCAAACGACGCGATGACACCTTGACGACGCGCGGCTGTACGCCAGAAAATAAAGACAATTTTTAAACTATGAATTTACGTATATGCTTAAGAATCGCGGTCGTTAATGAAATAGTTTCATTGCAAGTGCGAAAAAGCGGCTGTCGTGTCCACGGTAAAGTTCATTTAAACGGCTTCAATACCATGGCCACTGCATCGCTGCGGACTTCCGTGGTATCGTAGTCATCAAAATGGCCTACAGTTGAAAGTGAATTCAAGAGGCTGATGAGCGGCAAGAAAGCAGACGCTTGCAGAAGGCCTCATGTAAATAAATTGACTTTTTTAACTGAGAGGTGCTTTTTCTTACAGACTGAAGACGGCCCAACTTCGGAGCATTACACCTGCCGTGGTGTGCCGCAGGGTGGGGTGTTGAGCCCCATTCTGTTCAACCTCGTCTTGGTAGGACTAGAGGAGTACCTACCGCAGTCAGTTCACGTCTCAATATAAGCAAACGACATTTGCATCTGGGCTTCTGCGGTGACTCGCCCTCAGGTATGAGCCAGGCTTCAGCGGGCGGCAACCATGACGGAGTCTTAGCTCCGAGAACAAAGCCTCAGCGTGTCTACTGAAAAGTGCGCATTGGTTGGCTTTAAGCGCAAACAAATGACATCGTATCCTGTTTCAATCAATGGTCAAGCTGTATACTATGCTAAGACACATCGCTTTCTGGGTGTAATCATTGACCGCAACCTCTCGTGGAGCCCCCACTGCGTCTATCTAAAGAAGAAATTAGTTGCCATTGCTCAGGTCTTTAAATTTCTCTGCGAGAAAAACTGGGGTACACCAGTACGTTCTATGATGCAGCTCTACGGGGTACTGTTTCTCGGACTCCTATGTTACACGCTACCAGTGTTGTCAAATGCATGCAAGACGAACTTTCGCGCTTTAGAGAGCATACAAGGTCAAGCATACAAGGTCAACGTGTTTAGAGCTGTCTCGGTGCACGTCAACAGCCGCAACAATTGCCATCGCTGGGGACCATATGATCCAGACACACTTAGCTGTCGACTCTCTCAGAGCGCACATTCGCCATCTGTCAAGGTTCCCCGACCATCATTTGGCCTCCCTACCAGCCGACAGACCTCAAGCCACCTTTTCAAGAGTGATTAACGCTCATAAAGAATGCATATTCCACACCGGCGACGAAGCTTTCATCTCCCCTGTGGTGCCTACGACAGCCTAAAGTGAATTTGGACATTCCTGGAATTACAAAAAAGTCCAATCATCCATCGCCGGCTCTGAAGCAACTTAAGCTCCTATTACTGCACCAGACGTATCTGGACCACATGCATATATATACCGATGGTTCGACTTCCCGTACCAGCTCAACTGCCGCATTCGTCGTTCCAGCTAAAAGGTTACAGTTAAATTCAAATTGCCGCATACGACTACATCTACAGCGGCAGAGCTTGCAGCTCTCCATGCCGCTATGATGTACGTCAGCGAAGAGCCAACAGAGAAATGGGTCATATTTTGTGACTCTAAGGCAGCCCTTCACAGCATCAAGTCTGCATTGCGTCACAGAACTTACGAGCAGAGGACATCTGACATCAGGGAAGCGCACCACCATGCTCTGGAAAGAGGGCACACCATCATATTTCAATGGATTCCTGCTCACTGTCGCATCGTCGGCAACAACCTAGGTGACAAGGCTGCCCGGTCTGCCCACGAAGATACCCAGACGCGTTCAATACCTTTGGCGAGGTCGGACGCTGACAGGGAACTTCGCCTACATGCGCGCAAAAAGTCGCAAGATCTCTAGAGTTCAAGCGCCTACAATTGCCGATTATATAAACTGGACCCCACGCTACGGCTACAAATGCCATCTAGGCTTTCCCGCGGTGAAGCAACCTTGCTGTACCGCTTGTGGCTGGGAGTAGCGTTCACGAACTCATACTCTTATCGCTTGGGAATGGCCGAAAGCCCGATGTGCGATTCCTGTGGGTGCGAGGAGACCATCGAGCACTTATTGTGTACCTGCCCCCGCGACGATGTACAACGCCTCTCTCTGCGAGAAACTTTACACCGACTGGACTTAAGACCATTCAACGAGTCAAAGATACTCGGACCGTAGCCACACCCGTCACTGGCACGAAAAGCGAATCGTGCATTAGTGAAATACTTGAAGTGCACCGGCTTACGAGACCGTTTATAGTGTCCCTGTGCATAGTGTCCCGCCCACACGCACTCAGTGCTCACTTTCTACCCTTCTTCCTCTTTCCATTCCCCTTTCCCCCACCCCCAGTGTAGGATAGCAAACCGGATGCTCTTCTGGTTGACCTCCCTGCCTTTCCTATCCTTGCTTTTCTCTCTCTCTCTCTCTCTTTGAGCATCATGGTCAGGTGGCGTGCCATCTTTACGCCGTCTATTGAACATTTCCCAATATGTGAACAGAAGCGGACGAAAAGGATGCACTAACTATACTGAGGTTGTCTAAGTATGCGTACGCATACCCCCAAATTTCCAGTTGGCCCACCCTCAAATCTAAAATTTCATTTAGCCCACCCCTAAATTTTAGGTTGGCCAAATGCCAAAATTTATTTGGACCGCTCCTAAACTTTAACTTGGTTCACCCCCAAATTTCAGGTTGAGCCACAGCCAAACTTAATTAAGTTGGTCCAACCCCAAACTTGAAGTCCGCCCACCCCGAAATTTAAGTTGACCCACCCCAAAATATAAGTTGGCGCACGTCCAAATATTAAGTTGGCTCACCCCCAAATTTCAGTTGGCCCACCTCGACAATTGGCCTACCGCCAGATTTCAAGTTGGCACTGCCACAAAATTTAGTTGACTCACCCCTACTATAGGCTTTTCGACTTATACATCAATGATATTGTAAAAATTAGTGATAAACCTAAATATATAATCTATGCCGATGACACTAGCATTTTCTTCACTGGTAACGAAAACCACGCATTTTCTATGGAGCCCTGTGTACCCCTAAGGATGTGCATAAATCTGATCATATGGGGGCTCTGGTTAACCTCCCTGCCTTCTGCTTTTCTCTTTCCTCCTCCTCCTCCCTGATCATATGGGTATTCTCTCAGATCAATTCTTTTTTTTTCAATTGTTCCTTATCGCTCATTATGCTACCTATCGTCTATATTCACACTGTTATAACATTTGAATGTCTTCAGTTCTCAAATTAGGCATTTTTGGGCAGATACAAGACTTTAACAGTTCACGTGACCTATTTTGCTGGTGTACTCGCCAAAAATGCTTACAAATTAAAATGTAAGAATCTTGACAAAGGTAAAAGCGCCGGTAATGTCCGGACCCCCCAGCACTCATTTAAATGTAAAAAAAATAACTTAAAGATAAAAAATTGATAACGTTGACAGCATGGCCATATTTCGAGACAAATAACTTTCTTGTAGGACTAGTTCATGCAGCTAATACCTGATGGTGTGAACTAAGGTGAGATTTGCCGGAAACTGTTCAAGAGAGGTCCATTAGGTCCTGTGGTATAAGTCAGTGCCCGCAAGCAGTAGGGCGACCGCACATGTAAGCGAGATGCCTAGTCGTCAGTCGTTACAGGGTGAGTCGGGTCAGTAATTTGGGACACGGACTCTATGACACAAAACGCAACGCACTCAAAAGTGTCGTCCTTCGAAGGCTGGTACCGATTCTCGCGCAATGCTGACGCGAACAAATTCTCTCATGTGTCGACTGTCACGTTCCTCAAACTGCCAACATTCCTTAATTATGTCCTCTACAGTCGCACAACTCTTGAATGCAAGTAAATATGAGGACTTGTGCGCGAGGCCTTTGAGTACGTGTGCAGCCTTTATGGCGTTCGATACCTGCTAGTCTGCATTGTGACTTTATTATAAAGATGGAGCTACAACATGATAGACAATAGGTAGAACGGACAAACACCGCGTGTATTATTGCACAATAATTTTAAATAGTGGTCTTCTTTCTCGCACGTGGGTAACCGTACAAGACAGTACTTTGACAACTTAGTGCAAGGCCAAAGGTTTACCTGGCTCTTTGGCCTGTATATGGGACGTAATACTGCGGGCAGCTTCGAACAAAGCGTGCTAACGGACGAAGAAACAGAGACAGTTGCACAACTCTTGTGTCGTGCCTTTCGACTCAAGGGGCAAAACCAACTTGTTTATTTTTCCACCTTAATACATAGGCGCATATTTTCTTGATTTGCAACTGCTGCGGCAGTCCCTGCGTGCGGATAGAAAAATTGCTAGGGAAATTATTGGAGCGTCTTAACGAAACCGATAAGTGAAAACGAAAAGCCTTCCACAAAGTCGTTTTTTGCAGATGCTGTGCGACGTTCGGACGCTAAGAATGTGTTCCGAAAGAATAAAAGTTGCCGCGGAGTGCCTCCGACGATTATTATAGCCTGCTGACTCCGCAGTATATATATAAAAAGAAACAAGGAAACGTGGCTGGCTTTCGCGGAGCCTGCGAAAAATTCGGAATGAACAATCCCTGGGTTTGCCTCGTCGCGTCTAAATGCTCTTAGGGTGATAGTCATTTCCAGCCGACGAGCGGCTACTCTTTATGAATAAAACTGATAACGCCGGCGGGACAAGTATTGTAGTGAATTTGGCACACAGAGATACCTTCTAGTTATATTATTTTTGTTTCTAGGACGGTTACCTACGTCACCGCGGGAAGCTTGAAAAGTTTAAGGTCACTACGCCACGTCGTAGCACTCCCGTGAACTAAACCTTGATGTCCGAAAAAGCTGGATACGATTGCCGACATGTAATAGAAACAAACATTTTTTATTCGGCTACCGCCGCATCCCCTGTCTGTCACGCGACGTCACGAAAACTGCGAAAATGATCATTCTGATATGACGTATGCTCATTGATTAAGCACAATTAGAACACATAAAAGAAGAAGAAATATTTTCCGTTCTTAATCTCCTTCTTTTTTTTTTTTTTGCTAAGCCTCCGTTATTGGTCAAAATGTTTCGGGCTACGCCCACCTTGCTTTTCCTGTAACGCGACGTCACAATATCACAAAAATTCACCACGTCAAAGTGAAGTGTGCGCATTGAAGATATGCTGAACATCATTGAGCTTTTACGGAATCTCCGGAGACTGCCCCGTTCCGAAAGGAATAAAGGAAGTCTGCACACGGACCACTCCGGCACTGGCTACTCGGAGGTGCCGGGGGAACGTATTTATATGCGTGGAATAACATTTTTATGTGGCATTGTGACGTTCTGGAGCCCTTTTGGTTGGTATAGGACATAGCTTTGCCAACTATTCTTCACTGAGGATTCATTTTTGCCCAGAATGGGTAACCTTTTATTGCATGCCATCACAATTTTCGCCCAGTGACCGCAAGCTAACCAACCGTAAGTGGGCCAATCCCAGACGACGGCACCACACTACTCATAAGTCGGCGACTTTCACGGCGCTAATTCGGTTTCGCCGAAAGCCTCTGCACTTACTCGTATTCCTCGCTTCTTGTCCGCTAATTAGATAAGAAGAACCTGTCAGACTAGACAGTGCTATTTGCTTTGAAAGCAAACAACGTGACCCCCTATAAAGGAGGAGACCGTTTGATTGCATTGTTCAAACAACGCTGACTCACCGCTTGGCGCTTACGTTGCCGTTTACGTAAATTTGACGTCAAAGGATTACAATACACATATATGGAAATAGTTTTACGGTGTAGGTCCCCAGCATTTGCAAGTTAAACAGTGCACCCCCCCCCCCCCCAGAGCGAGCGAGCTGGCAACAAAATTTGAGCGAATTCTGTGTGGAAGAATATATATATATATATATATATATATATATATATATATATATATATATATATATATATATATATATATATATATATATATGTGTATATTCTTGCTGGCGCGAGAAGTTCCGGCAGCCACACGCTCCTAGTATCACGTTTCAATCGCTTTGCACTGTTTGTTGGCCGCAAACTACCAACATAACATTTGTTTCTTTCGCGGCAGAGTGGAATTACTCGTCTTGAAGTTCGATATGCCGACCGCCTAAACTCCGCCGTGCGACAACCATATAAGATTCGCGTATAAGATAGCATTCTCACAGGGGTACAGGGGTCACTCCAACCCCTTTTACACCTGTTCAGCTCTTCTTTTCCTCCTCCGCTAGGTCACGTGGCCACTTTTTAGTGAAGCTTTTTTTGAAGTTTTATGCGGACGGCACAGCGTCCGCATAAACGGCTTCGCTGTAATAATTCGCGACGCCTTTGCTACGCCGTTGGATACTAGAGGTCAAAGCAAAATGTCGGATGTGGTTTCGAACTCTTCTGGAGCAAACAACACTGTCGTGGCCCCCGAATTCTTTGACGTCACACAGTCCATGCCGAAATAACGGCCGCTATCTGTGGCAGGGCTTAGAGGTGCCGGTTTAAAACCTTAATGTTTAGTTAAATGTACGCCGAGTGCCCATATTACTGCGCGTATAACCACATTGGGTCCTCTGCTATCAGAGACAGCGATCAACTGAGAATAATTAGTCGGCCCTGCTCATGGCCCTTATTTTTCTACGAACCCTTTGCTTCATCTGAAAATCAAATCACGTGCCCGAAGGAATTGGGACAAGCATTGGGTTTAGGCAGTATGTTTGTAAATGTCGAGCATCGTGATATTGCATAGGCTCTCAGAACATATGTTTTTCTCGTTTTTTGTATGTGCGCATTGATTAAAACGTACGTGACAAGCAAGAGAACCAGAAAACAATGCACACTTGACGATAACATCATGTTTACTCTTCTGGAGAGTCATCTCTGTGTGAGGTAGAGCACCTAAGAATTAGTTTTTCAAGAGCGTGTGCGAAGATAAAAATTTTCGAATACGAATCGAATACACATAGCTTCGAATGTCGATTTGAGTATCGAATATTCATAAGCATTTGTGTTTATTAACAAGTTTGCTTATGCTAACATGTTGGAACATGACAATTACTTTCTCAACGGTAAAATATTAGACAAGTAAGCCGTTGCGCTAAAATACAGTGTATTTGGTTCACAGTAACTTGGGAAGTTCCGTAATTCCCAGTATCTGTCAGTTCCAGCCAAACTGTGCGTTAGTATTTAGGTTCAAATGTCCGTGAATTGGAAGGCATTGACCGTGTGCAAGCCGTCAGTTATCATAGGAGATAAATTCAGGATAGCGAGTAAAAAAGTAATATATGAGCAAGGCGCTTACACCCAATCAAAACGAAGTAGTGATGTACCTTTTCCTATAACCATTGCTTAGACAAGTACTGCAAGGACATTGTATTTTCTTCTTTTATGTATTGTGCCATATACAATATGGCCTTCTACAGCACAGCTTGTGTCCAGCAAGTACCTTCTTTTGTTTTCATTCGGTGTGAAACATCTGAACGATTCTCCGTTACAAGAATATAATGCAACCACCTATATGATACAAAGCATGCTGAAATAATACAAAAGGAAGAAAGGAGATGGTAGCTTCGATTGTCGGAAAAATTACGCAAAAGTAAGCATGTGTAGTGCATCCGTGCTCATTTACAATAGCTGGTTTTAGCACACCGCAATGCGCGCAGGCATCGTGGTAAAGCCGATCGCGGCCCGTCCATCGCCGGCGAGATTTGTGCTACAAGTCGCCGAGTTTCGTTCGCGCATATTGCATTAGCGTACCAGCCTTCACTCTATCTTGAAATGCAAGTCTTGCGATATACTGCACAAAGACATGACATGGACAGTTGGCGGGAGGCTGGCATATTTGCATAGTCAGGTCGCGAAGACGGGCATCGCAGCGCATGGTTACCTCTTCGACCTCCGCTCCCGGAAAAATCATTCTTATTTCAGTTGGATTCTCTTTGCAGAGTCGCTCCTAGCACCTTTCGTTGGACTTTAAGGTTGTTGCCGTTGTCCGCAAACATACGTCTCCTGCTGCTAAGAAGCTGTCTTCGTTGCCAAGCTTGAAGGTCCGCTGGCTCAGTACACCTTACGGGCAATATTTTGCCAGTAGAAAGAAATCATCACAAAATTCAGCACAAATTCAGAAACGCATTGTTAGATTACTTTAATAAAAACGGTCAGAATCATGTTTGCTCCCACATAGCGAGCAATATAATATTTGCTTTCTTTCGAACATTCCTATCCCACCGGATATTAAAATTTTCGTATACTTAGCTTTATAATCAAATACGAACATTATTAAAATGATGTCGATGTAATTAGAATATTTTGAATATTCGCAACCCCTAGCTTTATCACTTTTCAACTCTTCTCATTTCAACAGCTGCATTTGTGCTTAAGAAGAAGCCTTAACTCGGCCCCATGACACCTCCTATTCAAATACATGTAAAACGCAGAAATGCTTTCCTGAGATAACATCCGGTCCGATTTTAATTAAACTTGCGGCATTTGAGAGAAAAAGTTAAAGTTTACTGAATGTTTGACGCAGAAATTTGATTGATAGTTTCAGTTTCACACAATGATTATTTATATAATTCTTCAGTTACAAGATATGGAAGCTTCATGTTTACATATTTGACCCTGTGCATCAAAAACAGCACACTGCGTTGGCGGGCTAGTTGGTGCGAATCCATAATTACTTTGTTTAACGCAAAACAACGGACACAAGAAAGCGTCTTGCGCTGTCGTCCTTCTTGCGTCCGTCGTTTTGCGCTAAACAAAGTAATTATGGATCAAAAACAGATATCGGCGTTCTCTGAATTGCATCTACCAGAGCATTAAAAGCGGACAAATTCAATATAATAATTTATGTCTTACGTGAATTTGTTACAATGTTTACTAAGGTTTTGCAAAAGTGCTACTCACATATTAGTGGTGTACTGCAGAACTATTTGTAATGCATCAAATTTGTCCGCTTAAGATGCGCCATTAGATTCAAGTTAATTGTAAACTTGGCGCTTTTATTTTGTGAAGATTTTCCATTTTGACAATTTTATAAAAAAATAAACAGCCTAAAGGAGAAATACACTTTTAACGTTCACTACATTTTAACTTTTTTCTTTTGAACGCAACAAGCCTCATCAAATTTCGTGCAGTGGTTGTCGAGAAAAACGATTTCTCCTTTCTCATATATTTAGATAGAAACCACCGAGCTAGAGCTTCCTCTTAAGCATGAAAGTACGAAACTATTGAATGACTTTAATATGCCCTGCACATCAAGTATGTCTAGGAAAGCGATTGACTTTTGCAGTGAGATACCTTAGAGGCTTAACTGTAGAGCTCTTATAACCAGTTTTGACAAAACGAGTTTACCTGCAAGCACCAATAATTATTTTAGGTGACATTAGCCTTTATTGTTGGCTACGCTTTTTTGTTGAAGAAGTTATCAGGCCACTAATTAGCCTTTTGGCTTTTTTGGCTCGGTATAAGGAATAACTGATGTCAATGTAAATGTGTAGAGCTACGTGTATACTGTCTAAAGAATTGGATTATAACTGGTTCTTTGTGTTGTCTTTACTGCAAGAAACGGTGTAGTTGGTGTACACAAACGTTAAGTGCAACTTAAGGGTTGACCACAGCGACTGAGCGACGCATTTGGCACTGAAGTCTGCAGCGTGCCTCTTGTCGTAATGCGCAGTCCATCTCTTACAAATGTCGACACGGCAGCCGCGTCAAGATGCAGTTCACCAGCCCTTTCTTGTTCCTCGTCCACGTATCGTTTGGGATGCTGCCGACCATGAAAAAACCGACGCTGGATCGTGACGGGCAGACGCACTGGCTTCAGCTTCGTTGTGGCGTCCAGAAAAGTCTGATAGTCCATCCAAGTGTCATCTGATCAGTGTTTCTACGGTGTCATGGCCGTCGCCAACACACTGTCGGAACAAGGAAATGCGCCGCCAGTGGCCCCAACATTTGGCCGTGTAAATCAAGGCACCGATCGTCTACCCGGCGGGGGGCACGGCAGTTGCATCAAAATGCAATTCACCAACTCTATCTTGTTCCTCGACCAGGCGAGGAAAAACTACGACAAATATGTTCGTAGTAACAACGTTTGCCTGATATTGCTGCCGTGTCAGCGGCCACTTGTAGATGTGCTCCTCTATATTCGTTTTTCGTTGCGATTTCTTTTTTTTACTGGGAGGTGATGTTGAATAAAACCCTGGCCCCGTAGGATGTGCGTGTGCTGATCAGCTGAGTGCTATTACGGGCGACATACGAGAAATCGACATGGAGAACTCTGACACTAGCCGGAAACTAAGTGCAGTTGACAAGGAACCAGAAAATTAACTGGACTAGAAAAGCAGGTTTCGGCTTGCAGCTAGAGAGTTACTGCGCTTCAGGAAAACCTTGTAGCTGTGACAAAAAAGAACTCGCAGTTCCGCTTGAAAGGGGAAGCACCGATTGCGATGGCAAATTAGTAGATAGCTGTGCGAAGTAAGGATAGCAGTACTATCGACCGTATAAACTTGTAAACATTCGCTTACTAACTAAATTAACAATGATAGAATGTGTAAGCCTGACTCAACGAGGACGTAGAAAGAGACAGACACACAGAGACAGCGCTGTCTATGCGTGTCTGCTGCCTTCTACGTCCTTGTTCAGTCGCGCTTACAAATTCTATCATGGCTTCAAACCAACTAGCCCGTCAATTTGTTTTAACTAAATTAACCAGCACAGCGCCACACGCGCACAGGTAAACATGAGCACACCTCGCTCGACGAGCGCGGAAACTCGCTGCGAAAATTCTGAAGTGAGGAATCGCCGCAGCAGCGAGCGAATTGACTTTCATGCATGTCTCGCTTCAGCGCGAACGAAAAGTCGAAAGAACAGCGCCTACGAAGCAACCGGCACTACGAGCACTCTGCAGACATTGCAGATCGCTTTGAAGATGAGTATGAGGCCCGCGCGGGCTTGCACTTTAGCCACGTCGCAGATCGCTTTCAAGGCACACGAGCGCCGGCAACGCGTTCCTACGGCGTCCGCCAGAGAGTCTATTACGGTGTAGTAGACGCCGCGGTTGTCTCCACTGTGTACGGAGCGGTGGGCGAGTAGGACAACGAGACACTGTAGCAGCCGCCGGAGAAGATCGTTCCTTCTCCCTCACCTCACCCCCCTGCCTCGCGCACCAGAGCAAAGGGGACGCCTCGGGGCCCCGTTCTTTGCTCGCGCACGCGAGATTGAACTGCGTTCGCCGGTTCATCCTCACACGCTTTCACTCATACGGAACTTCACAGCGAAGGCGACGGCGATGCCGACGCCGACGGCAGAAATCCGCCTGGCGTGTCCATATAAAAAAGTTGATGAACTTAAAAACAGAAGCGGTCGATCTAACATCATCGTGTGCAGTAAGCGAACGTCACTATACTAAAACGCTGCTCCAGTCAACTAAAGAGAACATATTCGAGGGCGTGTTAGGCCTTAACATTACAAAAATCGAGAGTGTCAGCAAACTTTAAAAACCAGAGAAAGGTAATCCATCAAAATTACTTCTCGATTACCGCGATAAAATGAGCATATTTAAAGGAATGCTTCAAATTAAAGTACTCTGCCTTTTCTATCAGTCAAGATTTTTCGCGTAATGTTCGTGACGTGCGACCGAAAAAAGAAACTATTCCTCACCTACGGCAAGGTGCGAATAAATGGGTAACTGTTTGCCTGGGACTACTGCCGGAATGACATCGTTGAAATAGAAGCCAGAAACCAAACACCACAACCTGAATCCCGAATCACCAGAAGCAAAAACTGTAAAGCTTCTTTAACTTCAGTGCCTGCAGTCTGGTAAATAAAGTACACGGACTTGAAGCTACTTTGCTAACTTTTGAACCTGACGTCGTGGCCATCACTGAGACATGGTTGCACCCTGGTATGTCAGACTGTCAAATTGCCCTGCCTGGCTGTGCAGTTATTTTGAAGGGACAGACAACCGAGGGGCAGGGTCGTGGCAACTCTTCCTAAGCGCACAATAGTATACTCCATCATGCCTGAAGTCTCAGGTATAGATAAGAACGGCACCGTGAGCGGCGCTGCTGCGCCGGCGTTGAGAGCGCCGCATGTGGGGCGAAATTCAACTAACGGGTGGTACGTCTCTCTCATCTCTCGTTCGCAGCGCCTTGATTGCCTCTTGCACGGCGCGTGTTTGAGCACGTTTCGTACCGCGCGCGGTGTGTGCCTACGTGTGCGTTCGTGGACGTTTTATTCGAAGGACGATGTACAGTTTGTTTCACACTTCGGGGAAAACTCGGAGCGCATTGCATCGCGATGCGGAGAGCACTTGAGTCAGGCGGCGGCAGCAACTCGCGCAGGCTCAGGTGCTCGAGGGGCGGGGTCTTGAACGGCGTCGTCTGCTACGGCGGCGCGCGCTGCCCGCATTGTCGGGAAATGTCCTGCTGTCAGTTGCAGTGCGCCGATCTCATCGTTACTGCGTGAAATGAGCCGGTATTCTTTACTAACCGTTGTGCGACGCCCACTGATGCGCCTCGAAGTTAAGTTCATCGCTGAAAGGTGGAGGGCAGTCATAGACGACGTACTGATTCCATACGTTTTTGACGGCCCGTTCCTGGAAGGCGACTATATATTCTAACACGATAGGCCGTCGATCCACACTGCTCGTGTTGTTGTGCAAGAACTGCTGGAAATGTGCGCCGTCACTCTCCTGGAGTGGCCGCCTGAATCTCCGGGCGCCAACATTATTTAAAATGCCTTGGGCTCGTTGAAAGTATCGCTGGCGCACCATCCCCTCTATCAGTCGCCCGAGGATAGGCTTCGATCCACTGTCGTCAGCGACGGAGACGTGCTGCGAATGAACACATCCTCGATCAAGTCACTCTGCACTTCACTGCCTTTCAGGATGAGCGCTGTCATCGCTGCCGCTGGGGACATGACGAGATACTAACCGAAGTTCGGAACATGACATGTCCAATTCCCCGCCGGCGGGCAGGGTCTGTCTGGTGCAGTGAATGATTGTCGAGAAATATCACTTCCAACTGGTTGTCTTAACCTAAAACATTCCTTTAATCGTGTCCGTTTGTTTCATCGTGTTCGACCCCATAGTTATCATTGTTGAGTGCTTTGTTTTCCTTTCGAGTCAAATAAAGACTGAGCACATTGCGCGCACTTCTTAGTGCGTCTTGTCACTGCTTATTACGGTAGCACACACTGTGAAGAAATGTACGTGCACGCACTCAGTACCCCGGCCTTTCGAAAGAACAAACGAAGCATGTTGTCAAAAGAAGTTTGTGGAACTCCGTTATCGCCAATGAAGGCTCCGAGTTTGGCGTCGCACAACGTTTAGTAAAGAATGTCAGCTCAGTTGCCGCAGTATCGATGAAACTGGTGCACTGTAGCAAACAGTAGCACTCTTGCACTCTTCCCGACAATGCGGCGAGCGCGCGCCGCCGTAGCAGACTACGCAGATCACGACTCCGCCCCTCGAGCGTCTGCGCCTGCTCGAGCTGCTGCCGCCGCACGACTCGATTGCTTGCCGCATCGCGATGCAATACGTTCCGAGTTTTCCCCTAAGTGTGAAACAGACTGTACACGCTTCTATTTGCCTTTAGGAAGATCGGTACGCGTGACGATTTTTTTTATGGCTGCAATGCGGTGAAAGGGCAGCGTCTGCTTAGTCATGTAATTTACGCTGAACAGGTAATTGGGAGCGACATCGTATGTGCTGCTGGAAAAATCGTCGGCACATACGATGCGGCACATGCATACGGCACATACGAGCTAAAGTCATTTTTGCAGTTTCTCAGAAAATGTTTGCTACAAATCCGTCTTGTCTCTGATGACGACAACAGACTTCCATCGACACTGTGCGGAAATAAACAAAATATATCGCTGCATAGCACAAGTACGACATGCGCACAAACTTTAACTAGTACGTCCCCTACAATATAGAATAGAGGCAGCAATGTAAATAGCTTGGCTATTTTTTAACAGTGCTCAAGAGACGGAAGTTGAAAGTATTAGTAATGATTTCTGCTTCAGCAGTGCCGGTGCGACCAAGACGCGGGCGTGTATCGTCCAGCAGCTCGATCGATCGGTGCAGTGGTGATGCAGTAATGAACCTCCGTCATGTTCAATGCATCGTGCACATAATAAATTTCTTGGCAGGCGCGAACTTCGGCCACTGCTAGCGCATACAACAGAAGTGGTTTCCATTCTTGGGCAGCGCACACACAAACGACACACGAGAAAGAAGACAGGACAAGCGCTGGTCGAACAACTGAAAGATTTTATATGAATAAAAGGATTATATACCGAGTAACTAATAAATTCATTCAGGAGTGATCAATGAACGAGCTCGCTTCGTTTGCCAGTTGTTTACTTCGTTCGGCGCACCGCAGTAATCCACGTATGTCGTCTGCTTTTTTCGTCCGATTTTCTTGTGGATCGGCAGAATTTCAATGGTGGGATCAACCCTTTCGTGTTTACATTGCTGTCGCGACGGTTAACAACACAATAATAATTTCCGGTCGCCGTCGCAAACAAGAGGCGCCGTCGCAAACAAGAGACGTTTCGCGCGCAGCCGGAACTGAACGCGGGCGCGATCGTGAAGGGAAGCGGCGGCGGAAACCTACACCCGTTGGAGGGGAAATAGTTCCGCCAGAAGAGAAACGAGCGTTGGCGTCTAGGATGAAACTTGGCGTGCGGACGTCCATTGAGGCTGTATAGTGCAATGTCAATGGCTTTATGCTCTACATTCTTACCTGTTACCTCAGGCGTGCCCCAGGGCAGTACTCAGTCCCATTCTGTTTTTAATGTATATCAATGACATTACTTTGGTTATAGATCCCAGTGTTCACACTAGGTTATTCGCGCATGACTGCGTGATATTTCGTAGAGTGGTGCACCACGAAGATTAATCCGGTTTAAGTAACAGTCTTGCAGGTAATAACGAAGGGTGTTCAGAACGGTCGATAAAGTTACATTCAGAGAAAACTGTGCTACTGCGTGAAACGAACAAAAAATAACCTGTTGACTTCGCATACACTATAGACGGTTCTCCGATAAGAGAAGGTTAGCTACTGCAAATATCTGGGTGTGACCATAATACCCTTTCTTGGAACGCATGTCGATGACATTTGCGCGTGTGCAACCTGTAAGCTTAGTTTCTTAAGACACAAGTTGAAATCGGCGCCTCCTGAGTTGAAACTTCTAGCTTTCAGTACCTTTGTGTAAAAAAATCAGAATATGGAAGCATTGCATGGGATCCCTTTTACAATAAACAAAGACATAAATTGTAAATGGTGCAAAGGCGTGCTGTTCGTTTTATTTAGGTCAACGTTTTATTAATTAAGGTCAACTTATTCGTGGTCCACACTTATGCGCGTGAACAACGTTCCCCTGCTGGAGCATCGAAAAAATATAGCAAGATTAAAACTCCCTATTCAACCTTTGTGAAAGGTCATTGCGCCATGACAGACGAAATTATATTCAACCGTCTGCAGTGCACGCATCTCGTCATCGTCATTCTCGCCACTTACTTCCCTCTACTTCTTGCAGCAACATTTTTAAACATTCATTTTTTTTCCACGCACAATCCATGAGTGGAATGCCTTGCTGCCAGTGTATTTTTATGAGATACGGTCACCGTATTTGAGCATGCTGTGTCCGACATTTAAGAATGGTTTCGTGGCTATTGTAACTTATTGTAATGTGTCTACCTTGTTATTGTAATCTGTCCATGCATTCTTATTCCATACGGGGGGGAGGGGGCATTATGTTTTTGATATGTTTAAACAGTGAAAAACTAATAATGTTTCTAAAGAATCCCACCATCTTTGTCTTATTTAAGACCGCAATGTACCCGTAAATAAAGAATAAATCAATAAAGCAACCGACGGCGTCGTTCTCGTTGGAGCTGTCTACAGCTCTCCAAATACCTATGCAATGTATTGGGACCCGACTACTTGCTTAGGCATGCTGCCGGCTGGATGAGTGTCGTGGCTGGCGACCTTTATCGACCAGGCGTAACCTGGAAATTAAGGAATCCCGGAAATGCGACAAATAACCTCATCATATATTTCTTGTTTACGTTCAACCTTACACAGATTGTTGACTCACCGACTCGTGTTCATAACGAAATCCATTCGATTTTTGACCTAAATCTCGTTATCGACCACTTTCTAACCAGTAGCGTAACAATGCACACACTTCAAGGTCCATCAGCCAACGACTTAATACTGCGTAAGTTGCCCTTAATTACCTTTGCTCGTCCATATCGTACTAAAATATATGTCTTTGTATTGAATAGAGCTAATGATGAAGCTATTATGACTTACCTTATTCATCAATACGAGAATTTCTCCCATCTATGTCTCGATAAGCAGTCAAGTATTGACAGCGTCTGGCTGTATTTCAAAAATATTGTTATGCATTACATTGATAGTTTCGTAACCACAATTCAAGAAGTTGTCAACAAACAGAGTCCTTGGATTACATGTGAAATTATTCAAATCAAACGGAAGACTGAAAGGCTTACACAGCGCTGTAAAATTCGTATTCTCCCTAACTACCAATCGCACCTCAATTGATTCAATAGGCAACTGTAGAATACAATTCGGAGTGCAAAAGAACCTTTCTGCCTTACGCAACATTAATAAAACTTTGCCGAGAAAATTTTGGCGTTACTTGAACGTAAAGCAAAAGTCTAGTGTCCCGATGTCATTCCTGAATGGAAAAATTAAAGCATATTTATTCAGCAAATACTTTCAGTCTGTCTTCATCGTTGGTAATAACCATGTTAGCCAGACCCCGCCACAACATTATGACCACAAGAAACTGGTCGGCGCCCCTACAAAGTCTGAGACCGGAGTACTATTCTTGCTCCTAAATATTGACAAATAGAAAACTAGCGGAACGGATAATATTCCTAATAATTCTTTTGAAATGTTATGCTGAGCCTCTTAGCAAATAATCTTTGTCTCCTCTTAGCGAAATCAATCCGTGAAGGCGCGATTCCCTCCGAGTGGAAAATTGCTAAAGTGATCTAGGTGCATAAATAAGGTGATAAACCCTGCCCAAAGAACTCTCATTTCTCTGACATGTACATGAGGGAAAATTCTTGAGCACATTATCCTCAAGTTTTTGATTCAGTACATATGGACTAATAAACTAATCGACCCTTGCGAGCGTGGGTTTGGAAATTTACTATCCACTGTAACACAACTTGTTCAATTCGTACACGATCTCGCACAAGGCATTAACAGTAAGTTGCAATTTCAAATAATTTTCCTCGACTTTTCCAAAGCATTCAATCACGTATCAGACCGAAAACTGATCCACAAACTAGAAAATTTAATAGGTGATGGACCTGTCACGCGATGAATCAGCAATTAACTGATCATTCCTAAATTGGCCAACACATTGGACAAACCTCCGATATTATTTCCGTACTATCTGGCGCCTCCAAGAATCTGTGCTGGCACCGCTTTTATATTTTGCTATTTATAATTGAGATAAGCCACCAAAGTGAAGTCCAAATGAGATTATTTGCAGGAGTCTGTGTGTTCTAGCATGAAATTAAAAATCGATCCGAGCGTAGAAAACTAAACAGCGCTTTAAATAATGTTTCTTTTTTTTTCCAGTGGTGTCACTATTGGAACATAGTTGCTGACAAAGGCAGTTTCTATGTATCTTTAATAAAAACAAATTTATCGTAAGTCCAGTCACGATTCTGGTAGCACCGTGCTACGAACTATTACTGATTGCCGCTGTCTAGGTATCATTATCACATCCAACTTAACCTGGGCAACGCATGTGCAGTATGTAGCAAAGAAAGCCATGAACAAGATCTTTTTCCTTAAAGGAACCCTCACGAGTCCACATAGGAAATTACGGTTATACACTGGTAGTGGTTACGTGCCCTCTAGGGAGCGTTCTGCGGCAAGAATTTTTCAAATTGGTTCATTAATAGCCGAGATAGAAATATTTCGGTGCCGCGAACCCACGGTTTCAGGAAGCGAGGGCCACTGCCAAGAGAAACACGCTCTGCACTTGCCCCGTGTAGCCTCCCCAAGCGAAATTTCTTGCCTACGGTCATTTCGCCAATGCTGTTCAACCTGGTAATGATCGGAGTTGCCGAAAAGCTCGGGTGCATCGAAGACGTCAGGCACACCATCTACGCGGACGATATCACGATATGGGTGACCGGTGGCAGCGACGCCCACATCGAGGGCGCGCTGCAAGCCGCCGTCGACGCAATAGAAGACCAGCTGGAAGGCACCGGACTGAGATGTTCGCCGAGCAAATCGGAGCTTCTCATACTCCCACCTACCAAATACAGCAGAGGCAAGACTAGACAACGCGAAAACGAAAAAAATCAGAATCGTGACCAAATCCGGCAACGTAATCCCCGAGGTCGGCAAAATTAGGATCCTAGGCATGGTCATCGAAAAGCACGGAAGGAACGGCGAAACCATCACCCGTCTCAAGGCAAAAACAGCCAACGCGATTCGACTCCTCAAACGAGTCACTTCCAGAAAGGCTGGCATGAGAGAGGAGAGCCTAATTAGGCTCGTCCAATCTTTCATCATCGGCCACGTCGCGTACGTTGCAGCCTACCACAGATGGCTGCAACACGAACGAAACAAAATCAACGTGCTCATCAGAAGAGCGTACAAGACAGCGCTGGGCCTGTTCGAGTCCACAAGCACGGCCCGCTTGTTACAACTCGGGCTACACAATACGCTCGACGAAATAGCCGAAGCGCAACGGACCTCTCAACTGGAGCGGCTGTCCATGACCAAAGCCGGGAGGAAGATACTGGACGATCTGGGAATAAGACGCTCGAACGAGGTGGAGATGAAGCTCCCCGTCCCCGAAGAGGTCCGACGCCAGACCAGAATCGAACCCATACCGAGGAACATGAATCCCGAGTTCAACAAGGGAAGAAGAGCGGCGAGGGCCAAGGCTCTCATCGACCAGCATGCCAACGACGAACACGCGCGGTACGTGGACGCGGCCGAATACCAACGGAACGCCTTCGCAGCGGTCGTCATAGAGGCGTCAACCGGCGCCACGAGGACGGCAGCGAGCGTGAGATGCACCGAAGCGGAGCAAGCGGAGGACGTAGCCATCGCCCTGGCCATCGCCGACGCAGACTGCCACACGGTGCTGAGTGACTCAAGACAGGCGGTGCGAAACTTCGCCAAAGGGCGAATCTGCAGGGAGGCTGAGCGCGTACTGCGAGCGGTAAAACTAGACGAACGAAAAGTACGACTCAAGTGGTTCCCGGCGCACGCGGGCGACGCGTCGGAACGCAATGAGAACCATAACGAGACGGCACACGCCGCGGCGCGAGCGCTAACCAACCGCGCCCCGGCGACAGACCGTCCGACATGGTTCGGAACCAAGGACCGCATGACGGATTACAATGAAATCACGAAGGCCTACCGCTTGGCTCGCAGGACTCTTCCACCCCCGCACCCGAGACTGAGTCGAGCGGAGGCGGTAGTACTGAGACAGCTCCAGACCGGATCGCTACCGAGCCCGAAACTGTTAAATCGCATGTACCCCGAGACACACCCGACAGATATGTGCAGAGTCTGCCGGAGGGGGACCGCAGACTACACGCACATCTTGTGGGACTGCATTAAATATCCAGAAGACGCTAACTCAAGAGCACTCCCACCGCGGCTCGAGGCAGCCGCGAAGAGCTACGACCGAGACGATCAGCTCTGGGCCGTCCAGCAGGTCCTCGAGGCGCTCGAAAGGCACGGACCCAGCGAGCCGGCAACGGCGAGCGGAGACCCGCGCCGAGTAACGGCACCTTCGAGGATGACGTAGGCCCTCGTCGGGGCGCGCGAGCGCCCAACTGCAGGCATAATTAAAGTTTCTCCAATCCAATCCAATCCAATGCCTACGTTCTCCCCTACCGGAGCTCGAGGATCGCGTGACGAATACGTCACAGGCCCCGCCTTCGATTTTTTTCCCTTGCTTTTTGGCTGTGCGGCGCACTTCCACTGACGGCGTCGCGCGCGAGCTGTTGCGTTTGTCTTCTTTCGCGCAGCACGCGATTTCGCGCTGTGTGCAAGAGAACACCCGATTAGCGGTAGAAATCAGTGCTACGCGAATGCTGAGGCAGACACAAGCGATTTATAGAGCATGATCGCGCGCTGGAACACGGTAGAAAATTACGTATTTTCGTTGTCTGCGAGCGCGAGTGCACGACGTGGGAACAAGTAGAAAAAGCGGAAGTACACCTCTCTTGCTGCGGGGCGAACACAAGGACACGCAGACATTCGGTTTGTGTGTTTTCTTATTTCTCAAAACTTTAATTTGCCTATTGAAGCAACAAATTACACAAATAAGAGATGTTGCCTTGAACGAGTCGCGAAATCACATGTCACTACGAGCGACGTCACAGCAGTGCGACGTACGTAGGCGCACTTGTGCGACCTACGTCGACTCTTCGGCTAGGAGCGTGGTGCCCGCACGGAGAAGGGCAAACAGTGAGCGGTTCGAAATTTCAGCGCCTTCCTCGGCACGTAGCGATGTAATACTTAGCAGACACGATCGTTAGCGCGCATTTTGTGCGCGGCCCTTGTCAGCTCAATATGACCAAACCTGGTGAGGGGCCCTTTAATTGTGCCTTGTGTATCTCCTTTCCCGGAACAAAGCTACTGGCTCACGTCTCGTTTATACGTCGAATATTGGAATAGGCTAACATTGGATAGCTTCGCTATACAACTACGAAGGTAGCCACACTAAAAAGTGTACAGCGAAAAGCTGTGCGATTTATCTATAACCGATACAGGCGCACAGATTCGCACACTGAACTTATGCTTCACGCAGTAATTTGCTCTCGATCTATCCGACCGAAGCCACATCGCTTGAAGTTCCTACACTTCTGCTCATTTCATTTAAGATTAACTGTGAAGACTTCATCAATATAAGCCACTCCAGAATCACCCGACACAAATGCCCACTCGCTCTTGAAGAATTCTTTTGCAATACGATTACCTTTTACTTTTACCCCAAGGAGTGCGCGAATGGAATGCAGTAGATGCCTTGATTGCAATGCAGTCGGCAGTCCTGATATTTCTAGAGCTCGCCGAGCTGACTATAATGCCACCAAACTGACATAACTTGTGGTAATACACGGGGTATATATACCTCCTATTGTATAACTTGTGTTCACGAATTTGTTCTTTGTTTGATTTGCTTGATTGCGTCATCCTTGTTTGTACCCTTAGCTTGATATAATTGATGCTTAGGTGCTTCACATGCTTAGACATATTTCATTTGTACCCTTAGAGTTGTATAACTACTTGCCATTCTATAACGGCTATATCTTGAATTCTTGTTTCTTAAAGTGCGCTCACTACTGTAAAAGTCCAACTTTGGGTTTGGCAGTATGCTGAAATAAATAAAATAAATGTAAACTCAAGGACGGCTCCGCAGCGGTTTTTGTTCATACAGTTCTTTTTTTTTTTGCCAGTTGCTGTCTTTAGTGTATGCTTTCTTTTAAAGTAAACCCAAACTCAGCTTTTAGGACGTCAACGTACACCCCAATGGTAATAGCTTTTTCTTAGACGTCTTTTTATATCACATACGACGTTCCTTTGACATAAAGGGTGAAAGAGGCATCGTTTCGTTCATTTAGGGCTTAAATTCCGAAGTATTTCTTCTTGCAAATGTAGTCGTCTCTCGGTGTGTCAGTCACATTGATTTTGTTAACAAATCATAGTCGTTTTTAACAATCATACACTGTTTAAAATGTGGAAAAGTCACGTATTTCTACGGGTGATTAGCAGTACAGAGTTATCCTGAAGATCTCTAAAAAAATTATCTCCTCCTCGAGAGCCAATACTTTCCTCGACGCCTCATCATTACGCTGATGATTTGCACCCCGCAGTGGTGGCCATTTCCGCAGACGAGGGGAGCCTTTTTCAGTTCCCCGCGGGTTACGAAAGTGTGTGCTTCTTTCTTTCCTGCTTTTTATCGTGCGCGTCGGTGTTCGATAAGGCCGACTTTGCCCCAAGGCAAGTAGGTGCTTTCAAAGTATTTTATCGTCTTATGATGCTCCTCGTTAAAAGAGCTAGTAGTTGCGAAGCGCGTGCTTGAATAAATGGCACCAAAATCTAGAATTTTTCACATAGGAAAAAAAAAAGCTATACACTTCAGATCCAGCTGTGGTGTCATACTTGCTCTCTCTTCGCCATACTGCAACGCCTTTAAATATTTCTAACGAGCTTCTTCACCTACGTCCTAAACAGACTTCCTTTTGCTTTGCATGCAAATGAATGGTGTTTTACCGCGAAGAAATTTCTTGTTAACTTCTATTTGCTGTATTGCATTACCTGTAATAATAAGCTCTAATTAGTTGAAGACGTAGACGTAGCTAGAGCACTACCATTCAGTTCCTTCTGCTGTACTATAATTAGCAACATACTACTTATGTCTGTTTTGTTAAGTTAAATTTCTCTCAGTACGGTCTTTATTGTGTATCTATTCTACGTTAATGAATCGGGAAAGCAATGTTTGGAGTAATGTGTTCCGAATCGCTACTAACCAAGCGACAAAAATAAAAGTTTGGTTAAATAGGACCTAATGAGACAAGTACGCTGTGCTGCTTGAGCTCATTAATATTTTTCGAGAACTTCTGCATCAAATCTGTTCTAATGAATCCCAGAGCACAGGCTGTGAAGATGGAATTTTGTATGCTTCACTGCTGCTACAGATGGGCACAAGCTGAGAGAATGGTGCCGCTGACAGTACATAGAAGCGGCTCACGAGTCCCCAGGGGGCTATAGGAGAAGATAAGGCGGTAACGTAGCGTTGATCTACGATATTAATTAATTATTTAAGTATCAAGTATTTAATTATTCGTTAATTACATGGTTATGGCGCTGTCAACACTACAAGCTTCCAACGGATAGCGACACAGACTCTAGCTTGTGCTAAAGGCCGAAGCATAGAATAAAGAACCAATTTCAGAGATGGGAAACTGTACCTATCAAAATGGTACGAAAAAAAAGCAGCAGCGCATGTAACTAACCGGAGCGCCCGACAAATGACGCGGCTCGTACAGGAAGCGGGAATGTGTTTTTTTTTTTTTAGCTCAAAATTCAATATGGTCGCTTTCTAGCGGTAGCGTACGCCGGTACGGGCCATGCTCGACCTCCTGGCTTTGCGGCTAGCTCCAGTTCCTTGGCTGCCGCGTAGCTGGTGCGTTCTGGGCCGCCATCTTGTACACGTTCGAAAAGCCGACGTTCGATTTCGCCTCACGCGATTGGACTAAATTGGCCTAGGCCGCGATATCGGCGCGCAGCCTGGACGATCGCGCGAGGCGAAATCGAACGTCGGCTTTTTGAACGTGTACAAGATAGCGGCATTTATTGCCAGGAGACCGAAGAGCCTCTATTGGCGCCAATACAAATTAGCCACAAGTGAGTGAACAGAACGTGCGCCTTAATTGGCAGAAGACAAGCAGTGCAGTTTTTCGTACAAAAACATCAATAAAGTATACATATCGAGATACCCCGAAACCATTGACGCGAGCTCGCAAGCTGCTCACTTTCGACGTCGCACATGACGTTCTGTTAACGAGCGGCAATCAGCATCGCAAGCAGATTGGACAGTGTCCCACCGATTGACACCTACAGTCGCCGTTGAAGATTGCGGAACTGTCGAATTACTCGGGAATCTGCTGCCGCTGCCAACACAGCGACATGGACTACGCTGCGTTTTGACTTCACCTTTTTTCCAACCTGCACGTTTGTTTTTGTTCTTTCGGGGATTGCTAATGGTCGCTCACACTTGGTGTCCCATTTTCACTCAATATGGACATGGTCGGTTTAATTCGTTGGCGTCACCTTCGCCAGCCACTTTTGCGGGTGGCCTTTCCCAATGAATGAATCAATGAATCTTTATTTAGCATTCATCCATTTACAAAAAATTAACACTGGTACAAGAACTAAAAGCTGCTTTTTTGCAACTTGACAAGGTTCTTGCCCGTATTCATGACAACGGGGACATAATAAAATAAAGTTTGCACACTTCAGTGTGTGCAATGTACAAATGTATAAGTGAAAACGTGTAAGGCGAAATGTACAATCAGTGATACAAAGCAGTACAAATGAGATATATGAATATAAAGTATATAAGAGAAATACATAAAATTTTCAGCAATTGAAAATTATCATATAACGTTCTCTTAACATACGGAAAAATAGATAGCAAATGAAGGTGTGCATAAATGTCTTGCAGGTTACGTACTATATGAGAAATTGTCATCAAAACGTTAAACCACTTAATTAATGGAGGTAAGCAGTGATTTTCCCTAGCCAAAGGAACGTTTAAAAATAATTACTCAGTTTGAATTAGGAAGTGCCGTATTGTTTACTAGTAATGTCAGTTATCACGACACCGTTTTTATGAAGTTTATTTTATAAGGATGGCACGCGATTGGATAAATGATTTCATGCATAATTTGAACGGGAGAGTTGTAGCTGCCATCTTTCTTTCCCTAATGCTATAGGATATATCTGTTGGTTCTGTTAGGTTGCACAACCCCTAGAACGCTTTATTGTTATACTTAAAGTACCTGTGGTATTTTAGGGCAAGGTTAACGTCATATAAACTTGCTAGACAAATGATATTAAACTTCGAAAATAGTTGCGATGTATGTGCGCCGAATGGCGCGTTTGTGATATGACGAACAGCCCTTTTTTGTAGCAGTAATAATTTACTGATATTTTGCTTTGACGTGGTACCCCACACAAGGTGGCAATACATTAAATTAGATGAGAATAGTTCATTATAAAGGATCAGCTTAACTTTAGATGGTATCGTCTCACGGAGTCCACAAAGCACGCCGCAAGCTTTGGTTAAACGGGATGCAGTAAGTTCCACATGTTCATTCCACATTAATTTTTGATTAAATATAACACCCAAAGTTTTGACATTAGAAACAAGTTCAATTACTTCAGAGCCAACCTGCAACAGTACGTCTTCACTCAGATGTTTTTGTTGAGGTGCCAAAATAACAGCTTTTGTTTTTGTTGTACTTAATTTGGGAGCATTAACCTTGCTCCATTCGGCCAATTATTTCAGTGTGACGTTTGCCAACGAGGGATCGCCGATATTACGAGACTGAAAAAAGAGGCTGGTGTCGTCCGCATAAATAATGAAGCTGGTGCCATTAAAAATGTTGACAATTTCGTTAACATATACATTAAACAATACTGGCCCTAGTGCACGCGAACTTCCTTGGGGAACGCCCTGTGTAATTTCCCGGAGACGTGACTCTTCTGAAAAAGTCGAAACGAGTTGTTTACTGTGGTTAAGGTAAGATTGTAAGAGTTTGAGAGAAATGCCCCGAAATCCATAATTCTCTAGTTTAACAAGCAAAGTCTGATGATTTAGCCTATAAAAGGGTTTAGAGTAGTCTACGAAAATCCCTAGCGTTTGTTCCTTATTTCCAAACTACTTAAAATTAATTATTTTTGCTTACCAGCGCCAATTCAGTTGACATTCATACACGGTACCCAAATTGTTTATTTGATATGAAGGAATGGTTATCACAAAATGACTTTAGTCTTTTACAAATAACTTCTTCTTGTCCCTTGGATAGGAAAGGCAGTACTGAGACCGGCCAGTAATACGACAACATATATTTGTCACCGGACTTTAATAAGACTAACATTCGCGTGTTGCATTTTTTCAGGAAAAATTCCAGTTGACAGCCATAGGTTGAAACTATAAGTAATTACTGGGAGCAAGAGATCAAGCACAAATTTAATAGGTCGTATTTGAAGCCCGTTCACATCACGGGATTTGCTATTTTTTTATGACATGAATATTGCATAAACGTTGTGTGGATCTCTAGGTTTAAGAAAAGCTGTATGTGCGTTCCGTGTGCCCAAATACTTGGTTACTGCTGTGTCGTTAGTACTTTTTTCCAGACTGGTGAAATAATCATTAAACACATTTGCTAATTCCTTGCCTCTTAGCGTCCTATCCTCAACTACAAGTTCAAAGTCAACAGTATTGTGGATATCGGAATGCAAAAGCTTTTTAATTTCGCGCCATAATAGACTGCTGCGATTTCTCACCTCTTGAAATAGGTTCTCGTAATACAGCTTTTTGGCATTTCGTAACAGTTCCGGTATTTCCCAAAGCCTGCAAGATCATCAGGCTTCCTTGTTCTGACAAACTTATGATACATTGAATCCTTCTCAAGAATCATCCTAAGGCATTCGTCATTAAGCCACGGTTTCCGTTTTCTAGTAGACTTCTTTACTCTCTTATATTTAAAGGAATTGTCATACGCTTCCTTAAGGGACCACACTAGCTTATGATATGCATCATCAGCATCCTGACATAGAAGCACCGAACTCCAATCAATATTAATAATATTTTGTCGGAAAGTGTTTACTGTTCTGTAATTACTTTCCTAGAAACAAATGACTGAGACTGACGCACTGGTGTTGAAGCCGGATGAAGCTTACAGAACATGTATATCGGCAAATGATCGCTCATATCAGCTAAAATCACTCC
The DNA here is from genome assembly GCF_050947875.1 of Dermacentor variabilis. Taxonomy (NCBI): domain Eukaryota; kingdom Metazoa; phylum Arthropoda; class Arachnida; order Ixodida; family Ixodidae; genus Dermacentor; species Dermacentor variabilis. Next base: position 65,524,035 of record NC_134571.1, on the reverse strand, counting down.
AGATTTGGTGGTATCTTCAGAACTGTTTGTGTTGAATAGATCAAGTAGTGTTTCAGATGTATGACTTACACGTGTAGGTTCTGCAATAACATTTCTGCAGTAAAAAGAGAGGAGGAGTAATTGTAGTTCTTGGGATCGCGATGTGCTTTGTAAAAAATTAACATTGAAAGCACTGCCCACGGAAAGGTTCATGTCGTTTAGACACACGAGGCTCAGTATCCTTTGAAAGAAAGTAATAACGTTATCGATCTTTCCATCAGGTGGGCAATACACAACCACAACAGCGTATTTTTTGTACTGTAAGCTTAAAACTTCATAATCTGGCGTTATAGTAGAGAACTCAGGGATCAAAGAGCAAGAAAACTCATTCGTTACTAACTGCAGCACGCCGCCTCGGTGAGGGGAAGGCCGGTTTAAGAAAAAAGATTGATATCCATGTAGGTGAAGAACATCACTGTCTTGCTTGTACCAAGTCTCAGTTACCGTGGTCACGTTAAATTGAAAAGAAAGTTTGCTTAAAAACATGGAAAGCTCATCGCATGTGTTCTTTGCAGATTGCACATTCAAGTGCAAGAACATCAAGTAGTTGCAGTCGTGCGGCACTACAATGTCACCGAGTGTATCCATCTATAAACAAAAGATAAGATTAACGCGAAGAAATAACAAAAACGCGTTTAGCTAACGGTGGTGGCACGTTGCATTTTGTGCAAGTCTGATTCACACGAAATACGCAGGACAGGTGGTGTGTCTGTCTGACGTGCGAAAACCTTTCCGTTCTTTGCCCATGCGAAACGCCAGTTTACTTCTTTCTTCTGAGCAATGACCATGGCTAGCAGCTTCTTGAGCTAAGGGCAGCGGTGCTCATTTGTGTAGACAGATTGGTTATCAGGAAATCCGATCTCATTCGTAGTGAGGCTGTGCTTCCTGGCCTTAATAAGGACTACATCGCGTTTAGGCCTGCTCTGAAAAACCACCACTATGTTGGTATCAGAGTCCGAATTTCACGCCGGAATTCGGTGGCAGACTTTAATGTCCTCTTTTTTTATGGTCTCCCCGAGAATGTCGCCAACTTTTCCAAGCATGCTTACGAGGCTCTCGGACCTCTCCTGCAGAATTCCTTTCACTTCAATATTTTTATTTGTAGAATCTTGGTGCCACAATTTTCAAGGCGTTTTCCTACACTTTCTTTTTCAACGCCTCAATTTCTTGCGCAAGCACCTGATGTGTTTCTTTCAGTGCCACAATCTTGTTTTTTACTTTACTGCATTCTTTCTTTATAGCCTCGAATGCTTTATTTATAAAGTCCATGCTATTCTTCAGCTCTCTTAATTCGTTGCGAAATTCGCGCTTCCGGTCAGCAATTTCAGTGGTCATAATGCAAATGTCAAAATCAGCACAGAAAACAGTCAACACAACGAGGAAGCAGAGGCAGCAAGATACTTAGCAAGGCACTTTGTAAAGAATCGGAAAATTTCAAACCTGAAGAACTAAGCAGAAGGGTTCAGAGTGTGCACTGTTTGCTGCCTCCGCTGCCTCCGCTGCCAAGTGACTGCCGTGGTCGTCTGGGGTCCTTTTAACGGGATCCAGTTGCTGACGACAGGGTCACGTGGTTGTACGTCGATTTGGGATCCAGGCGGTGACGACAGGGTCACGTGGTTTCACGCTGATCCACAACAGTCGCCGTAAACAAACCAATGAATCCGTGCCTGCTGTGCACGCGAACGTACCGGTAAAAATTCAAATCCAGACCATAGGTCACGTGGGTGGTCGATGACGCTGAACGTTATTTTGCGTTTGTAATGGCGAAAAAAGTAGAGTACTCAAGAGTACAATGTATCGTTAGGAATGATAATTTTGTACTCTTTATCATGTACGTAATAAAAACGCTCCGATTAGTGTCGGGGAAAGTTTGTAGGTTAAAATTGGTCGTACTATTGCACCTCTAGCGGGAGATATTGCGCTCACGGGGGAACCTTTTTAATTGGTGTAATATGCGTGTTTTTTTAGCAGCGCCGAGCGGTCGATTGTTTCCCCCTCTGTGGCCATTTGTTCACTTGAGAGTGTGCGGGGCCTGGTCGAAGTCCGTTGGCGGGGCGTCTTTTATAGCGTCTGTAACGCCCTCGCTCAGAGGGCGTTACAGACGCTCTCCATGGTTGAGGCCCACCGCTCGGTACACCGAAATCAGTTCAAGGGATTTTCTAGCCACCACTAGCCCAGCAGAGGGAAAGGAACTGACGCGCACACACTCACACGTAGATACCGCCGGCTTCTTCCTTGCAGCGAAGGACAAAGAACGAATGCACACACGAAGCCTAACTGTTTCGGTCGTTGAAAGGAGACTGCACGGGCGAGCCACGCATATGAGAGATTCTTGGTCAAAAGGAGATGAAGGTTGGAGGAAGGGCGGCGCAGTAACTGTCTCTCAACAGAGGACACCTCAACCATGGGTGTCCTTTACTAAGAGACAGTTCAGTGCGTTGCGTGCACCGTGGGGAAGGAGGAGAGAATGTGCCCACAAAGGCTACTGTCTTTTCACCGTTGCGGCCTCCTAGGAGTTTTTCAACGGTTGCGGGCGGCGCAGCGTATTTGAGGCGTCCAGGCTTTCGCCATGACTTTAGAGTGGCGATACAAATTGTTCACCACACAGGCCAGTCGTGAGGCCACCGAGACTTGATGCACATTAACAGTGTAGTACTGAACTGAAATACGAAATTGGCTCCTTCTGGTAGAACAAAAATAAAATGCATACACGGCACTTGACGGTAGCTGCAGGATACACGAAGCGCTTCCCACTAAGTCACTTCCGCTTATACTGATTTTATGAAAACTGCTGCACAGTCGGAAGCACTGCGTGAACAAGGGAGCGTGTATCTACACTCACTTTCACGCTTACCAACATTGTAATACTCGACTAAGCTGGATCGCTTGTTCATGATAAGTAACCTTTAACATGGAATCATCGGCACCCACTTTGTGAATGCATATTAAACGGCATGTTACCATTTAATTCCTAACCACAGAGAAATAAATCCCAGGGACATCCATCGTCATTTGTGAGCAACATATCTTGATGAAATTCTTATTCTAAGTGCTCTGGTTGCAAGGTTAAAGGCTGGATAATTTTGTACCTCGGCGCTGTTAATAAAGCATGAAAGCAACCCCATGAGAAACCCCTTAGACTGACAGTGCGCGTTTATGGAAGCCAGTCAAAAATTTGTACTCCAAGTCAGTGTATGACACTGATGGCGACACAAAATTGCGACCAGCAAATTTAAATCTTAGAAGACATAACAAGACTTGTGAAACAAGACAGACCATCGCGGGGAGATGAAGCGTTGAAGTGGTTAACGGTGGCGAAAAATGAGATGTCTCCACATGTTTTTTCTTTATTTAAATAAAGTTAAAAGAAAGAAGTAGAGACTCTACAATGGCGAAGGATACTTATTTTCACGTATAATAAAGTTAATTAGAAGAAATATTACTAGAGATGAAGAAACAGTGCCTTGGGTTCAAAATATCTCGAGCACAGTTTGCTAAGAGTAAGCGAAGTTAGCATCCAGTCATAGACACAAAAATATACAGAGACAAAAAGCGAGGACAAGTTGCACCACACAGTACACTTCGTCACAAAATATATGCGTCATAGAGTGCCAGTCACGTAGACGAGGTCACGATGTGGTCTGAGATAAGCAGGTGTGCAGACAACGAAAACACACTTATCCCGTTCAACCACAGATGATAATACCGAAATGTACGTCACGCACTTGGGAATCCGGTGTGCTGATACTGTTAGAACAAGAAAATGCTTCACGTACCACGCACTACCCCTGTGACATCTATGAAGCTATGGAAATTATAAGGTATTCGAGGAATTTGCCGCATTGCATGTCTGACTTATTCCTGCATTGGAAAAATGCGCTTTGATGGCATTCAATTACCCTCCTATTACCCTACTATTTCAAATTTCCATTGTTGCGTCTTCCTTGTTGTTGCTTTTTCTACAGCCTGTGTAGCTACCCCCCTCTATAAGGCCTTACGGGCCTTGAGGGTATTACAACAAATAAATAAACAAACGCATTGATTGGGATGCGGCAATTTAGCTTGTTATTGTGCTTCTTTACTGAAATGTAGATCGTTTTGTTTCAAAGCTCAACCTCTGGAAGCCCTTCCTTGACTTCGATATCCGTTTAGGATGTGTTTTCCTCCGCTAGCCCGGACTCCTTAATGTTTCGTGCTTGTCGCACTGTGAATTCTCTTCCATGAGGAACAGCAAAGAAGAAGACCGATCACTTCTGGTGTAACCTTATTATGACAGAACATTCTGCTCGGTCAGCTCAAGTTATCCGTTTCGACGGGACCATTTCGCCTTTTATATTGTTTGGCAGACAAGCACGCTTTTCGCTTGTTTCCCATGATACTTTCCTTGAATGCATTAGAAGCCAGAGGAGTGCGTTTATATCGAATATATGTCTTTTCTTAGACATTTACTTTCTTGGAAGTTACGGTGAGATCACCACAGGAAAGCGCATTCTTCAGCAAAACACGTATAATTAGCACTAAGCCCTCGGCTGGCATCTGCTGATTAGTTATTGCAAAGAAGGGGCAAAGCGCTTCCTTACGGCGTGCGCACACACACACACACACACACACACACACACACACACACACACACACACACACACACACACACACACACACACACACACACACACACACACACACACACACGCACGCACACACGCACGCACGCACACACGCATGCCCCCCCCCCCACACACACGCACACACACACATACTTGTATAATTTATCACCGAATATGATTTGCCGGCAGACATTCAAATCGTTCATGCATCTGGCGTTGCATTACACGCTCACTTAGCTAAGTAATGCATATGCTGCGCAGAGCTACTTCAATGAGCGAGTCGCAAACATATCATTTACTGTCTTCAGGAACAAGTTTCTGAATGCTTTGAAAATGTGGCACAAACTAAATACAAAGATAAATATTTGCAGCCACCAACTTGTCAAAACGCCACGACCACCCCTTCAAGATGAAAGAAATTTTCGCACGAACATCTACATACCAGCAATCCTTTTTTCCGCCCACTATCACACTGTGCAATTCGCTGCCTACCGACATCGTGCAGGCAGAATCAAACAAAACGTTTTGTGATCTTTTGCTTCGCCATTGTTGATTGCTGTTTAGCCTATAAGTATCTTCCTTATTGTGTGCGTTCTTTTTGATTATTTATTCTTTTTTTCTGCTTCCCTTGCATGTACCGTTTCTACGTGCCATAATCAGGGTATGTTGCATTCTGGCTTAGCAGTTTACCAGTGCTCTTATTGTGTTACCACTTCGTCTGGTTGTGTACCACTAGGATAGGTTTCACAATCCCTTTATTTGTCTTCATGCGTCATTGAATTGCATAGTTTCTGCGTTTTCTTTCACATGCTGATTCTGCCGACTATGCTGAGTGCACCCTTTTTTTCTAATGCTTATTCACGTATGTAGTGCATACTTCGTGTGTTTTTATTGTGTAATCCCGCCCCCCTTTGATGTAATGCCCAAATAGACGAACTGTAGACATACTAATAAATAAATGAAAAAGCAGACGTCCGGTAGGAAGGTCGCGTACAAACGCTTCGACCGTTGCTCAGCTCTCAGACGAAGAACGAGCCAGGGTATAAGCGCTAGTATGAAATCATCAAGGGCGCCCTCTTTCTTTTGTGCCATATATATGATTTCCGATTAAAGTTCTGCTCATGGCACAATCAAGTCATCTGGGAGCCTGAGGCACACACAGTTGGCGCCACTGGCTGTTAAGAATCTCCGAAGCAATACGACGCGGGGCACTGGGCTTGTTCTCACCGGTCAGGAGTGGGCCAGATAAGCTCACGACACGGTACTTCGCAACAAGAGTCTAACAGTGTATAGAACCGATGAGCACATGCATGAGCTTGATGTGTTCCACAAGATGCAGCAGCAAGGAAGGACTGTCCATCGTAACTGTTTCAGTAACTACGCGATGCTTCAATGAATCGCTGATCTGATGAACAAGCCGTCCTGAAGAAGGCGAAGTTATTTGTGTCCCACTAAACTTTCAGCAACACATACTTTGCTTCAAAGCATCGCTAGCGGAACATAAACGTTAAAACACTGGAGCTTTGGGGAATCTTTGTCGGACTAAACTTCTACGCTTCATACTCTTCCCACGTAACTGTTGAAACATGTACCGCGCAGAAGGGCGCATTATACAAGCGTGGATGCTTTGGTCGCCATTGTTGCATATAGCCTGGGAATTCGGTGTTTTGACGCAATAAACTTTCTTAGGGAATCCATCCGCTGCGGTAGCCCTGTGGTCTTGGTGGTGCGCTGCTGAGACAGAGATCGCGTGTTTGATCCCGACGATGGCGGCGGAATTCCGATATGGACAAAATGCAAAAACGGTCCTGTACCGTGTAATGGGTGCCAGGTAAAATGTAGATAGTCACAATGAATCCGGAGCACCCCACTACGGCATGGCTCTTAATCATTTCGGCGTTCATGGATGTAAAATCCGAGAATTTAAGTAGATTTTCGGAACTAAAACTAATTTCTTCTGAGTGGCTAACCACTTTCGCGGAGTGATACTGAAGATAGTGCAGTCTAACACAGCGGTAAAAACCCCACGACCATACGGTACATGTGGACGTACGCCTGGCTTCTGGTACGTATCGTTTCTGTACATCTGGATGGTGACTCAAGTGTAAAGTTTCTTACGAGTAGTGTAAACTGATCCAGTTATAATGAGTTCATCTTGAGAATTCTGCGAGTCTTACAGACGAAGGTTAAGAAAGCGACCCTTTGGTACGAGCAGAGTTTAATCTCCAGCGACGATCGTGAAACAAAAGGTTTTTTTGCCTCTGGTGATTTAAGGATGAATCTGTGGGGAAGGAGACGCGGTTAGATAATACGACGATGGCATCAACGGCAGCGGTATGACAACGATGATGTAGATTGAACATGCGTCACACATTGGCAAGAGGTTTTTTTTTTCATTAGGAAATTTTCAGATATACGCGGTGTGCGAAGGGGTATAGCAAGTGACGTGACTGTGGTAAATTGTTAAAGGTTGATGTGTTCAATAATCTTAGAAACACTCCAATCCTGATACAACCAACACAGACTCAACTTGCTTTGAGTTTAAGACCGGCCAAGGAAGCTGTCAACATTGGATAAAATACCATTAATCCACAAGAAATCAAGGACATTGGCTATCAATAACTGTAGTAGAGTTCGTGATGCACCTGCTTATATTCTAATACGCAACAATCTTACTTAAATCATTTCCTAGGTACCGATACTCAGTAACGTAGAACAATTTTTCATTTTATACTCGCAGACCTAACTCAGGATGCTGTAGTGCGTGAGAGTACGAAACTAATGAACCAATTTTAAGCGACAGAGAATTAAAATGTGTTTGAAGAAATGAAGGGATGTTGGTCGTGCAGAACACAGATGCGAAAAGGCAAAAGCCGCAGCATAGAGGCCTTATTAAAACCTTGCCGTATGTTCGCGTCCGCCTTATGCCCCCCTCACTGGTTCAAATTTAAACTTGTTGACCTTCTTCGTCAGTGGTACTGACTTTAATGAACTCGGGCATGAAGTGCAGAAGACTTAGAGCAGCCGCTGGAGCACAAGATTGCGGTTCTTCTCGGAAGAGCTGACCGTGGTCGGCTGTTTACCTCGCGACGAGCGTGTCTTCAATTTCTTTGCTATGCGAGCCTTTATGCGGGATTAATCTCAAGAATTGCACGTGCTCCTAGTTATAATGAAAAGTTTTCTCTTCCAACCTTATTTCATCTTTTTCCTCCCTTAAGAACCTTAGTGGTCATGCGAGTAGCAAAATGAACGAGAAGGTTGTTCCGAACATTCGCGGTACTATTTGAGATGACAGCAGCAATAAAGGAGGGTTGCACACGAAGAAAAAGAAATACAGAGAATTGCAATCGCGTAGGGCTTGGACTCGACTGTTCAAAGATCATTCAACAGCGAAAATACAGAATAAATACCTTATAGCAGAAGCATAGAAAGCGGTAGGCTCGCCTGTGTGAATTATTGAGCACATGAAGCTAACGCTGCAGTTTGCAGGAAGTGCTATCAAGGCTCCTTTTCCTGTAATCGACACGTCTATAATTAATTACTCTAAAGCTAGATAGTTTAGAAGCCAACTACAGCTAGAAACGTGGGGAGCTGATTAAAGTGGCCTAAGCAGTAGGCGTGAACTTATTAAGCCTGCATCCTGTGTTGAATGCAACTTCACTGAGTTGAGTATATTAGCAGAGTAGTCAATTTCTACTGGTGCAAAATGTCGATTGAGCAAGGATGTCATCAGTCTCTATCTGATATTACAATGTATTCAGTGTGCGCAATCAGAATTTTCATAAAATCTCTGTTTGTCAAGCGCACTTATTATTCGCAAGGCTTTCATTTTCAACGAGCTGAAGTTTTCTTTTATAATTTTTGCTGCCTCTACAGAAGATTGTCATTCAGAACTTATACCACGCTTTTTATTTTCGCAAAGCCATTCACTAAAAGAGGGGAAACATTTTTGCTAGTCTCGCAAACATTAAGTACCTTTAGACTTTTGCAAGTAAATACTGAGAGGAAACGCTTCCTGAATACATTAAAAAAGACATAGACAAAATACATATATGCATGAACATAAACCCTTCCTGAATTGTGAATACACGCCCTGCTGCAGTGCCCTCATTTTTCTCCTCTTTCGGCTACGCGTAACGGTGTCACATGGAACGCAAAGTTCCTAGATGAAGAGGCCACACTAAATATTCAGAGAGCGACAGACGGAAGCGGCAACACAGACGACCAAAAGCACATAGGCTCTACAAACCACGAGCAGTATTCAGACGGCCGCCTTAGCCTTTAAGAAAGATCATTAAGTCGGTTCCAACGATACAGAGCATGTGCTGATAAGAGAACGCAGGAAAGCGAGAAATACGGCTGCACCCACAGAGGCGTGTTCTAACGCATCAGAGAAAGCAGCAACAATCCAGAAGATACATGCATGCATAACGAGTAAGAACTTCTGGGAGCAGCTGTAGTAGTTTCTATGGAGGCATTTATGTGAGATCAGGTTAGGCGAAGTATTCTTGACTAACTTACCGAAGCTCTAAAGCGCGGATGTGGTATTCAACAAAAGGATATTCTGTGGAGACTGCTTCCGTGTTCTTGCCTCGTCGCTTAGACAATCGATGTTCCTTGCAACGCAGAGGAAGCTGCCAAACACTTCGAATGTCACAGTGCATAGTGATAGTGGCATTGTGTCGTCCTAAGCTAGTTGCAGAGAAAACTAAATGGGTGCATACATAACGCCGAAATCACAGTAGGCTGGTGTAATATAAAATAGCGCTTATAACCTTAGTACATAAGGAGTGAGCCACCATAAGAAGCTTCAAAACCAGCACTGCTACGGCAGCCCTGAATAGTCCATGGACAATTCAGTGGCTCAATTTTCATTTGGGTGCGTCACAACTTCTCTTTCTTGGCGTTAATAGGTGAGCTATGACGCGACTTGTTCTCGGGCATTCTGATGTGTGAACATTACTATAGCGAACAGTTTCTCGGCTTCGTTTAATAAATACGACTTTCATGACTCCCAGGTTTGGAACAACGCTTCAACTTGCTTCATTTGGTTATTACATTAGGTAAATACCAAAACATAGCATTCCATGGCAAGAAAACAATGGTCCGTTTCGATAGGCGAATGAGACCGGGCGTTTCGTGCCTCACGATTATGCTTTATGGAAATCGTAAAGGAAAGGAATATGCAATTATGCTTCGTGAGTTTTGAATGAAATCGACAATTTAGTAAGTGTTCAAGCAAGAGAATACAAATAACTAAGTTAGAAAATTATGCACATATGTCATCGCGGACATATGTCCATAATTTTCTAACATTTCTAACTTAGCTTATAATATTTCCGTCTATTTTAACACTTTTAAAATACGGGTTATTGTATTCATTCATTTCACATGTGTGGCCACGTATCCCACGTCACTCATACACAGCAGCCCCGAACTGCTACAGCGTTCCAAATCCTCAATAATCGGTAGCGGCTCTGTCTCTCTCTTTTTTTCTCTCCAGTGAATACAATCATAGTTCCAACATTGGTGGCGAATGAAGGGTTACATTTATTGCTCCAGCCTATTAGACTGTACATCAGACAGCACGTAAGAATAAAAAGATGGAATACCGTAAGACCTGCCGAGAGGGTTTTTCTTGTCTTTTTTTGTATATTGTTCCCTCAAATTCTCACCTAAACGTGCTCGTCGACTCACTGTTTAACTGCAATATCTTGCTAGGGTGAAGACGAGAACGCGTCTTTTATGCATCATTGTAGTGTGACTATATGTACCTAAAACGACGATTTATTCTTGCATAATAGTTTTAAAGCGAAGTTTCTTTTTTTCTGTTTGCTTTCATTTTTCTGGTGCTGACATTTGACTGCTGGTTGCTGCGGTATTGCTGAGTACAAAAGAACTTGGGCCACCATGGCTATGTGTCATTGTGTATGTGCCAGAATAGACAACTTGGATCAGTGCGCAAGTGCAACTGGGCCACACTGGGTATGTGAACATTCCTGGCCAATAGCGCCAAACTTGTATGTGCCACTAGGTAGGTGCTCGGACAGACAAGTAGAACAAGGGGCAAGAAGGGAAGAGTTCGGCAATAGAAAAGCTGATGACGTCGTCTGCCGACAAGTGAAGTCAGCAACAGGAGCTCTTGAGTGTGAAGAAGGAATCGAAGTGATCGAAATGGGACCAAAGTGTGTATTGACTTTGGCAATACCTTGGTCTCGAGATGAAGTGGTCTGATGTGTTTAGCTACAGAGAAGCGAAGAACTGAAGACATTTCAGTAGATATTAAAAAAGCTTTACTCAAAAACCTTTACCGTGCATGCGCGCGATTCACTGTTTTTTTTTCTTCTTTAGTGAAGGTGCCGGAGGCGGTTCATTTAGGCCAGTCAGCCATGGTGCCGTGCGATATCGGGAGAGGCAGCTACCGCTGCCGCTCAGATCGAGCGCGCTACCATGTCCTATTCTCGTGCTACATGCCCGTGAGCGGTCTTCTTCACCCGCTCTGGAAACGATAGGCACGCCGCTACAGGGCCCCCTCCTAGTGAAAGCGCGATTAAAATATGTGCGAAAGGTGCGCGTGTAGGAAGAAGACAGACTGCAAGTCTATATGCATGAGTGGCCATTCATAGCTTCGGTTAGAAAGTCCAGGTAAAGTCGGTTTTGTGGCGAAGGGCACCAATAGCTCTCTTGTGGTCGTGACTGAGAGTGTCTGGACCATGGGCGCATTGTTATGTGCGCTGAGGACGTCGTCTTGCATTGTTGGCATCTGTGCGCCCATTGTGGTGCAACTCGGCGAGCAGAGTTTAGGCGTAATTGGCGGTTCTTGGCGCATGCTGAGACTTCAGACGTTTGAGAGGAACAAGGCAGAAGACGCTGTCGTCTAACGGCGTGCAACGGTGGCAGTGACGGAGAACGGCGAGTGGCGCTGTGCCTTGTTGGCCTTGCTGTTTAAGGCTGCGTCACCATTTCAGGTGCAGGTACGATTTTGCAAGACTGCTTATTGGGACGACGAGCTAGACCTTGGTATCGAGATGACGTGGTCAGTCCGGCTACTGTTCGTTCTTGTGTAATTTATCAGCGCATTCGTCAGAGGGCCTTCAGAAAGCAAACGCTGTCGTCGTTGTTGCAATTCGAGAGAGATGTACGAGGCAGCACCGGCAGCGCAGGTTGTGAGCGAGGCGCAGCTACAGTGATGACGTAGTGCGAAATCACGACCTGGCGTAGGTTCTCGTAGATGTCCGGGCTTGGTAGAAACTGAAGTTCCGAGAGAAGACCGTCAGGCAGCTCGCGACTTGCGCGGAGATAGCGCAGGCGTTGGTTACTTACGTTGTTGACCTAGAAGTGATACTCGAGCTGAAGAAACAAGATGGCAGAGCTGCTCCTCCAAAACTTCGGTAGGCCACACATACGCGGAAGGTGCGAGCGAAGAAAATAGGAAGGCTGGTCTGGTGCTGCTTGCGGTGAAATCTCGAATGCTGATAGCGTCAAGGTTGTGGTGGTCGCTCAAGGCATCGCGGAGGTTGTGCTTGTGGCATCGCCGGGCCGTAGAGAATGAAATTTGCGCCTAGTGGAGCCGGTGATGGACCCTCTGAACCGGGGTTGAGTGAGGTGCTACCGAATTGAAAGCGGGTAGCTTGAGGGAACGTCCAAGAAAGGAGGGCGGCGGGCCCTAGAATAGCCGAAAGCCCTTGTGTTTGACCCAGTGAAGGTTTTGAAAGAGTCAACGCGCAGCTGCCCTTCAGCTGGAGAGGAGGGTCACGGACCGAGTTGAAGTTTGATGCTTGGGCTGGCGCGTGGTGACAATCAGCACGGACGGACGCAGGAGATATGGGACGGCAAGACGCGGAATGACGCGACGATTCAAATGGTGAGAGCTGTTGTGACTCAGCGCTCGAGGTGGCATAGTGAACAGGGGCGGTTGCCTGCAAGCCCTCGTAGAACGCTGTATCGATGGGTAGCAACCAGGGCATGGAACGCAGCCGGAGCCTGGAACCTTGTTGAGATGGAAGTGGCTGTCCAGGTGGATGGACCAGTTGTCCGGCACCCTACAACCACGGGACGTCTGCCGGACCGCACGAAGCCACGTCACTCTCGCCTTGATAAAGTCGTTGCGCTGACGCTGGCATGGCTGGGCTCGGTCGTCCGGGCCACCAATTTGTGGGAGGTGGTTTATTTAGGCCGGCCAGCCATGGTACCGCAGAATCTCGGGAGTGGTGTTACCAAGGCCTCGCAGGTCGAGCGTGCTGGCGCGTTATATTCTCGCGCTATATGCCCGTTAGCCGTCTTCTTCTTCACTGGCCCTGGATGCCATAGTCGCCGCGCCTGACGGTGCACCTCGTAATGCTGATTTTTTTTTCATATATAAACATGACAAAGTACTTCATTTTCTCTTAGCTCATATAGTTTAGCAATGCCGAATATTAGACCTCAACAGTAGTCTTCAAGGCTGTTTGTCACGTCTAATCGCTATCTAGGCATGGGCTACTGGACTGTTGCTCGATTCCAATAAAGAATAATTAAATAAATAATACATTTGAATCCAACAAGTGTTACACTTGGATGCATTGAATGGTAATAAGGTTTATACGCAGCTCAGTATACATTGGATATACAACTTAAGGACAGTCTCCAAACGCCAAGAGGTTGTGCTTTAGCGCACGAGAACTCTCCCAACGTAGTGGCTGGGAAGGTGCAGTTTCGAAGGCTCTGTTGTAGTAACGATCTAGTGGTGCTGCTACTTTACTTTGTTTAATTTTCATGCTGAGGTAGGTTAAACATAATATCGTCCCGAACAATTGGGAGACGCCCCAGTACAGAGCGCAGGGCTAGAACAGTACTTAAATGAGACAATCCCAACGAGACAAATACATGTGTATAAGAGTCACAAAGCGCCAACTTGTGCCTTTAGTGCATGAAAACTCTCACAACATAGTGACTCTGAAAGTGCACGCTGTCGAAGGCTCTGTTGCGGCAACGGTCACGTGGTGCTGCTACTTTTCTTTATTTTATATTTATGCAGATCTAAGTTAAACTAATTACCATCCTCCCGAAAAATTGGGAGAAGCCCCAGTGGAGAGCTCAGTTCAAGAGCAGTATGTAAATGGGACAATGCATTAAAACTACGGTATCTTAGCTATAGGATTTTGGGAAATTAATTGTGAACAGAGTGCGCTGCATAAAATAATTTTCTTTTATTTAGAATGTGTGCTCACTACATGCTCGTGAACTGTTTGACGAATTTATTTCTCTACCCCATGCCAAGATACGATGAAAGAGGTGGCTGTAACTGAATTTCTTGCATCGATCTTTGCACGGAGTACCGACAAGCTCAAGAAAGTTACGTGGTTTTACGTGCCAAAACACCGAAACCACGATCCGATTGCGAGGTACACTGTAGTCTGGGACTCCCGAATAGTTCGGACCACCTGCGGTTTCTATAGCGTGCGCCTAAATTAAGCACACGAGTGTTTTCCCATTTTCCCCCTATCGAAATGCAGCCGCCATGGCAGGGAGTCTATTCCGCGACCTCGTGCTTAGCAGCCAAACACCGCAGCCACTAAGCAACCACGGCAGTTCAGGCTAGTTCTACTGGAGGAAGAATTAAAGCGCTTCACAGCTTTTGTCCCTCTTTTCCATCTCTTCGATTATAACAGGCTACCCTTCTGGCGGAAGAATTGTGGAGCGTGGCTCCAAAGAATGATGAACAACGTATTTCATGGTTTCACAGGTAACTACTGCAACGTCTGCGTGGATGACATCACTGTTTACCCAAAAACACGTGACGATCTCTTATCTCACTTGCCCAAGGTGTTAAATGCATTAAGTGAAGATGGATTGAAGGTCAACAAGAAATGAAGCGAATTTTTCACGAATTCTGCGGTTTTCCTAGGGAGATTCCTTGAGCCCAGAAGAGGAATCTGTTGCCCGGGTATCTGAATTGACAAAAACATATGACGTTCACTTGATCCAAGTGTTCTTTGGCATGACAGGACATTTCAAAGCGTTTATCGAGGACTAAATTTTGAAGACCGTAGGCGCTATAACGTAAAGCTATTAAAAACTTTTCTATTCCAATTCGGGAATCAGCCCTCAGCAACTCGTCAAAAACTTTTTTTGGACCACCCCCGCTTCTACTGTCTGAAACGCGACGTCACGAAAACCGCGATGGTTCCCCTACTGGTATGACGTGCACGCACCGATCATGCATGATTACATTGAACAAAAATTAAATGCTTATTTCTGATTCTATGCCTTTTCGCCGTTAGCCCTCGGCGATTGGTCAAGAGTTTTCGGACTGCAGCCACTTCACCTGCCTGTCACGCGGCGTCACGAAACCATGAAAACTCAGCTTGTCAAAGTGACGCGTACGCGTTAAAGGTGCATTAATAGGCCGAACAAAACTGAATTCTCTTCTGAATAGCCACAGGCTACCCCGTTCCGAGAGGAATAAAAGATGGCTGCCGCCGATCACTCTGGTACTGGGTATACTTGCACCTGCCGTAGAGCATGGGTTTATTCGCGTTTGCGTATAATAAAGCTTTCTGCTGTGTAATGTTTTAGAGCTCTATTGCACGTTTAAGACCCCGTCATACCAACTCTTCTTTGCTGAGGATCTGTTTTAGTGTCATTCTTAAGCTTCCGTTGCATGCCGCCGCTATTTTCGACCAGCCACCGCAAGCTAAGTAAGAGAAAGCGGACCATTTGTAGACGCCGGCACCACCCTCTTCATCCGGTTATCGCTTTTCAATGCACTGGTTCAGCCCCATCGAATCCCTCTCCACTTGAGCGTGCTCCTCGCCTCTTGTCAGCCAATTAGATAAGACCTCATTGTAGGTCTTATTAGCCGCTCAGCGTAGGCAATGTTATTCGTTTTTCCAGCAAACAAAAGTGACCTCCTATGATCGAGGAGAGCGTTTCGTTAGTCTGTTCAGACACCCCTGCGGGTCACCGCCCGATGATTGCGTCGGTGATTATGCAAATTTGACGTCAGGAGATTGCAATAAAAATATATTGAAATGGTTTTACATTATAGGGCTCCATGTCCATTACATTGCTAACGCAAAAGAATACTCCATTTGTGTGTAGACAGGAGTGTGAAGAAACATATCAGGAGCTTGTCAGAGTATTGTAATCTGACCTAGTAGTCACTGTTCCATATTTCAGAAAGCCATTTGTGGTAAACACTGATCCATTACGACACAGCCGCAACGCTATGCCAAAGGGATGAGAGCGAGCCCTCCAAATGACGACTTAAAGCATAGGTTGCTACTCGTACACATTCACCGAGGCAGATATCACCTATCAGGCTACTCAAAAAGAGGCCTTAACTGTAGTCATGGCACTTAGGCATCTCAGAGGGCACCTTGAAGGAAGACACTTAAAATTAATCACTGACAATCAAGCTTCGACCTATATACTAACCCTTTCTGAAAATTGGCCAGTGGGTCAGTGAAATACAGCAATTCACTTTCGACGTTGCTCAAAGGCCAGGAGATAAGCTGCCTGACGCCAACGAAATATCAAGGCTACTGACACCTTCTAACACCAAGGGGAGTGCTAAAGAATGTGCATGGGATGGGACGGAAAATATGGCTTCGAAGAAAGGTAGACTGCACATTCCTAATAAGAGCGTCGTAAGAATGCAGCTTTACCACAAATCCCCAGATTCTAGTGGCTACGACGGTTTCTGGAGGAGCCACTCGGAATTGATCCAAACGTTCTACTGGAGCACAATGAAGCAAGATACATCCCAATATGTCCCAACTTGTCATCCATGCCAAATCTGCAAAGCATTATTCGACCAACGCCGGAGCACAATAATATTAACAATGTATTCAAGCGAGCATTTTGAGACTATGCGCCTTGATTTCGGGGAGCTGAAGAAAAAAAGAGGAGGAAGTTAGAAGTACACAAGCATTTTTTTGGCCATCGACAAATGCAAAAGGAAGTGTTCTGTGTAGTGCAGGAAGAGAACGTGCCAACAGCTCCATATCATTACTCAGTCGTCAAATGTTCAAAAATGTCAAAGTGATTGTGGCTGACATTGGCCCTGCTTTCAGAAGTGAGCGCTTGAAACAGAGGACTGCACAGCGAAACATACAACTCTGTTTTGCTGCTCTCATTGAAAGGTATCTGTATAGCGCAACAAACCAATGACACAAGAAGAAACGGAGACGAAGACAAGCGATAACTATCAACAACGAAAACTTTACTTGCGGGATTGGTCATACTTATACCCCGGTCATCGGTCATACTTATTCTGAGCTTTAGACTCTAAAAACAGTTGCTCCATTTGGGGTGTATATTTGCCAAACAAGAATAATCGTTATTTGTCTTGTCCACATTTCCTTTCTTTAACGCTGCGAGCCCGGTACTTTCCAGTAACGAACGGCATGCGCGTTATCAGCATGGCATAGCATTCCCAACAGGAAATTAACGAGCGCAGCGTTCTCAAGAAAGGAAATTCGGGCAAGACAGATGACGATTATTGTCATGTGGCAAATATACACTCCAAAGGTTGTAAACTTTTCTTAGAGTGTACCATTCAGAAGCCACTGAGTCGGACGAGAAAGGGATAAGAGATATCAAGTGGTTTATCACACTCTATCCGGAATTTCGGGGTGCCTGGAAGCATGCTGTTGAAGCAGTTGCTAATATCCATAACCCTAACCATAGGAGTATTTTGGGATGTAGCAATATATATATCTTGCCATGGAAAATAGATCTGGCATCAAAGTGATGACCTCATTAGCCTTACAGATGCCTGAACGCTTCAAGAACGGAAGTATTCACTAGAAGAGCACGACAGATATAAGGTCGCCATGTAGTGCAACTACAGCCGTGCTCACTCAACAATGGTAACTAACATCGAAATAACATATTTTATTCTAGTTAGAATGGATTTGCAAGGTTCAAAAGCTCATTTCACGGTTCCTGATGTTGTGTTCAAGACAGCCAAAATACAGGGAGTATTGAAACCAAATTGCTGCAGAGGATTACGAAACACGACTGAGATGGCATCTGTCGTCAATGTAGTGACAATGTGGTGAGGAGCATTGAAGAACAAGGAAAGGCCTGTGTAATGACCAAACGAGGAAACAGACCGACTTCGTAAACAAAAAGAAAATAAGAGAGACAGAGCAGAGGAAAAGAAGTATCATTTTCTACTACAGTTAGACATGGCAGAATAATAATATATACCATTATAAGTACAGTGAAATTTTTCAGGCTACCTTCCAAGCAGAAAGAACTTGAGCAATGCTGCAATGTAAACAGAACAAGTGAATAATTTCAACAGTTCTCGATTTTTATGCGCTCTATCATTAGAAGCCAACAAACTATCACACCGAGGACAGCATGGGAAAATCATCTGTAATTCTTAATTGAATTAAAGAAATGATAAATAAACGGAAATAAAAGTGCTTGGAAACACAACTGGCCGCAGCTGGAACAAGAACCCACGTCTAGGCATTACGCGTGCGTTGCTCTCAGCATAGAGCTACCGTGGCGTCGTTTTCCCTTCCACTCTCTGGGGTATTTTATGTTTATCTACTAGAACTAGTCTTCGGAGTGTTAGTCAGTGCCACCACTCATGGCCATGGTGGCGGTTGTGGAACATCCTTTCTGCCGCAGGCGTCACATCTACGTGAACTTTTTGGATGAAGGCATTTGGTCAATAAACCTACCCATGCTACTAAGGCATCAAAGCTGCCGGTTTCTAGAGCCTGGCCAAAAATGAAAGAAGAAAGCAAAGCGAGGGGCCCAATTTTTAGTCAAATCAGAAGAAGCCATGAAATAAGGACACCTTGGACAACGCAGGGGAAATTGCGTGCAGTTCTTAATTTAATTATAGCAATGATAAATAAAACTGACCTAAATGTTATTGTTTGTTGCCTTCTTATGATATGATTATACAGGGTGTCCTAAATAAAATGCACCAAGATTTAAAAATATGCAGATACCACGTAGCTGGACCAAAATAATGTTTGACGTTGCGTGGAGATACCTAGATTATTTTTTTTCCATTCCCGCGAATTACACAATTAATCTAAATAAGCAATAAAATTTTTTCTCAAATAATATAATCCAAAAAAGGTTTAATGAGAATATTGTAGAGTAAGATAAAAAAAAAAACTCCCAATGCAGCTTTCTTTTGCGCGATATGTGCTACATAAAATTGTTTTTTTTTTTCGAGCGTGAAAGGATCCCACGAATACGCGCAGAAGTGCCGCATGAGTGGCCGCTCGAGCCACTTTGCGTGTATTCGCGGGCTCCTTTCACAGCCTCCAAGAAAAGCCTCCCTACTTTAACTGCAGTTGCTGTTTACTCTAAAAAAATACCTTTTCAATGAAAGTTAGCTTTTTGCTTTAATAATAGCGGTTTGGATCTTCCTCAGAACTTACGTGCCTCCAGTATGCTACCACAGCAGTAAAAGCTTCATGTGCAGGTATATAATACTTGCGCTACGCATGCTTTCTGAGAAAATACCGTTATGCGTTATCTTGTCTACAGAAGCTGTACGAGCAGCCTACTGAAGCGAACTTCGGTTTGGCTCCTAGGAAAGTAAACGGTTGGTTTGGGTTACTTCCCACAACCGTGTGTTCAATGAGAAGAATTAACTTAAACAGAAGCTGTCGCTTTATTAGTTCCGCATTTATAGCGACGCACAAGTTGCTGCTTTTCATGTACTGAGAGCGCTAGATTTCCCAGGAGTGCATGGAGCTGCCGTGTTATTTTACGCTCGAGGGAACAAACGCAAAGTTATATCGAGCCCTGGGAACGGTGACGCAGGAACATTATTAAGCTGTCGATGTGCTCGTCGCTTTGTTCTTTTGGTTGTTGTACGTTCAGCCGACTTCTAGGCAACGGTGTCCATAGCAGCTACCCCTCGGTAAGCATAGTTTAATCACGGAAGGGCGTCAGCAACAACTTACTACCATGATTAGTTCATGATATTGCCTATAGGAAAAAGTAAAACTGCGATACTCGTCCCAATTTTTTTCGCACGTGAAACAAAATCCAAAGCAGAGCATGTACGCGCGATTAGCTATCGATAGCACTACTATATTGAGACAGTAGCTGGCACGTATTTACAATTTGGCTAAGAGAAGCGTACCGAAGATATCAAGACGAGCTGGCCCACCAGTCATATTAAAGCTGGATAAGTCCTTGTCTGCCTTGAGTGAAAAATGGCACTCATATATTAGTAGGTACGCCGCCACTAATTTGTGGTGGGTATTAGCCAATTAGGCAACCAATTTAGAAAAGCGAGAATGTTTTAGCGGTGTCAAGAAGAATGGTAGTATTCGCGACTGATCACCATACGCGCGTATTACCGGTCTACGCACGGCCTACAAATTTTTCAAGTAATCAGTGAGTTGTTTCCATTCGACTGGAGTGGTTAGTCATGGCCCAAACTATAGAAAACATCAAAGGAATAAAATCGAGTTTGGGGTACTCACAACTTCAAAAGGTTGACAATGCAGCAACTTGACAGCACTGGTATCCATGATGCTTGGTAGTAAGTGAGATACTGCGAAAGGTATTGCAGTGTAAAAATAGGTATTATTCTTATCTTTTTGTTACTACCGAATGGACGATTGTACCCCCCCCCCCAGCCTTCGATATTGTCTAGAAATAGAAAGGTACGTCTTTATATGTGCGAGATATGGTTCTCATTAGGCATTTATTCGTTTACCCAGGGTACTGCCCTACATCTTTTTCTATTTCTCACATGCATTAACATGCTTGCATGCAGCCTGCATATTATATTTGGTTTTTCGGTAACGTCAGCGTAACTCACATATGGCTAACATTAAAACAAAACTACATTTTATAAGCAATCCTTCGCATCTTGCAGCCATGATAGCAATAATATATGGCATTGGCTTAATTCTTTGCTGAATAGAGTGCCAAATTCAGCGGCAGGGTTGCGAATAATTTTCGATGGAGCGAACATACCAGACGAGAAGTTGGCCGACTGTTTTAATAATTATTTCACTAACCTACCTAAACGCATTGTAAATGAAAACGCCTGTCGTTTCATTACAACGAACTTTGTGCATTCAATTCTTTTGCGTCCCACAAACACTTCAGAAGTAATTTTACTGTTCTTCGCACTAATCAGTAGCAATTCCTGCGATGCTGATAACATTAAAATCAAGCCTGTGAAATTTGTAATAGATATAATCGCTCCAGTACTAGCCCATATTTATAATATCTGCCTTTCTACCGGTGTGTTCCCGTATAAAATGCAGGTGGCAAAAGTAGTGGCACTGTTCAAGAAAGGTGACAAAACTGCCTTACCTAATTATAGACCTGTATCTATTCTCCCTATATTTTGGAAGTGCTTGGAAAAAATAATTTTTTTGCAGAATATCAGACTTTCTGGACAAGCACAACTTGATAACTAAGCATCAGTACGCTTTCCGGAAAAATATGTCAACACAGCTAGCTTTGCTTGAACAGAAAAAACTAATTCTAAATAATTTTGAGGTACGTTTGCTAACTTTGGGAGTATTTGTCCATTTTTCAAAAGCCTTCGATTCTATAAATCATGATCTCTTGCTTAGTACGTTAAACCACTACGGAATACGCGGTAATGCACTTGACTTGATTAGGTCATATCTTGGTCATAGAAAGCAATTTGTACAAGTAAATAGCTTCAAATCTGAAGTTCGGTCGGTCAATGTAGGTGTACCCCAGGGCAGTATATTAGGGCCCCTCCTCTTTAATATCTTTATTAACGATTTAGTAAACATTGATGTTGATACGCGTTTTGTAATCTATGCTGATGACACTACGTTATTCTTTTCATCTAACCACCCTGCCGAATTGATTATAAGAGCTAATGCAGTTTTGAATAAACTATACACATGGTCATTTGACAACGGTTTGACTATTAATTCTCAAAAAACTAAGGCGGTGTTATTTCCCGCTAAGAACACGCAAATTACTCTAGAGGAAGATTTTCTAATGCACAATTCTAAAATTGAGTTTGTACACACGGTAAAATCGCTAGGTGTATTTTTTGTCATACTATGACATGGCAGAGCCATGTAGATTTTCTTGCTAGCAAGCTTTCACAAATCACTGGAATTTTTTATTCCTTGAACTATCTTCCTCGCTCTATTAAGTGCTTGTTATATAATTCACTTTTTCTCAGCCATTTAAATTATTGTTGTTTTGTCTGGGTTACCACTTCTGACACAAATATCAACAGGCTGTACATACTGCAAAAGAAGGCTCTTCGCGCTATTTGTAAGAAACCATACGATTTCCCTTCAGCTTATTTATTTCATAAACTTAACACACCGAAAGTACAGGTCCTTTTAAAGTGTCGTTTAGTGCTTGCGTATAAAAACGAACAGAAAAAGAACAAAAATTACATTACTTCTATGGCTAACTTAGAACTACACGAAACTCCATACAGCACAAGAAAGCCAGAGTACTGGCACGTACCAAAATCGTGCACAAACTATGGATCACAAATGTTGTGCTCCAGTCTACCTTGGTTATTAAACGATCTTATTGTTAATAAAATTGATATTGCAACTTGTTCTCCTCCTGATATTGTTGATTTTTTCTCTCAAATGTGAGTTGTACAGTGCATATATGCTTTTGAAGTGCAGTGAGATTTTGTGTTTTTGCTTGCTTGCTCACATCTTGCTTTTGTTGTATTTTCTTCCTCGCCTGATTTGCGATGAGTATGCATGATATGTTGTAGTGCTTGAATGTGTAAGTACTTGGGAAAACTGTATTTCCGCTCTGCTGCTGCCTTCTTTTCTTGTGTTAAGGGTATTTGGGGCTGGTCAAGCTGCTACGAGCAGCTTTTTCCCCACTTTACCCCCGCAAAGCTGTAATTAGTTTTTGTGGAAATAAAGCATACATACATACATACATACATACATACATACATACATACATACATACATACATATATACATACATACATACATACATACATACATACATACATACATACATACATACATACATATCGTATATGCTATTGTTTTGCTCTTTCGAGGGACATATTGCTAACAATTTAACGTCACAGAAAATTACAGTGAAATATATTCATGTATATAGCATCCCCGAGAAGGCACCTTATGGACTTAATTTGTCAACGCTCGACCTTTGATAAGAAGCGTTGTGGGTCTTAGTATTGAGTCCACAGACGCTTACACTGTTTGCGAAGGTGGCCATATTTTTTTGTGTGTTTAGCTCTAAGAAAATTTGTAGTTGCCAAATTGGCCGCGTGGGTAGTTTGCATACATATTGCGATACGCGAACGTTACCGTGCTTGAGCACTTCCGTTTCACAATTTCCTCAACGCCATGAAAATGCGACTTAAGACAACCTAATCGAGATGCATTCATTTTCAATAACAGTGAACATAACGAGCACATCATAGTAGAATGACTGAAAGTTCAGCTCGTTGGCACATTACAAGAGTACCTGGAAACAGCACGAAATGACGAGACAAGGATAGACAACAGAGGCTGTGTTGTCTATTCTGCTCCGGTCGTTTCACAGTGTTCCCAAACATAATAGTAAATAGAGCTTGTCCATGAAGTGAATAAGGACAGAGAAAAATGACGCATCAGGTTACCATTTCCGCTGCAAGCAGATTGCGTCTTCTTGTGCAGGCGCGCATTTGTTAGTTTTTGTTCGCAGGTACTCCAATTACAATGCATGGCGAAGTAAACCAATTGTGCGAAAATTCATGGCTTTGCTCATGTCGTTGGTAAGAAGCTTACCCGCACGAGTCGACCCCTAAGGCCGCTATATATATATATATATATATATATATATATACAGCCTACGCATATATATGCGCAGGTTGTGGGTTGGGTTCCCACCGGCGGCAAGTTGTTTTTTCGTCCACTTCACTTGCCATTAATTTATCGTTTCTTTATTTCATTTATTAAGCGCAAGTAATTTCCCCTATGTTGTCCTTGGTGTCAGTGTTTGTTGGCGTCTTATGATATGACTATGTATATATATATGTATATATATATGAGTGAGCGGCGAACTCCCGTAAGCCATTTATCTTCGTTAGTCGGTGTGTTTGGCGTCGATATTAAGCGTTGTGCTTCTGCTGCACTCACAATAACGGCACAAGGCAAAAACGGACAAGTATTACAAGCAACGAAAGTCCGCAACACCGCTTGCATGACGCAGAACTTGCAGCCAATCGGGACTGCTGGGTAATAGGTGCGCGGATGGAGATCTCTGAGAAATCGTGATTCCGTGCAGAGTCTCTGTTGCTATCATTATTTTTGTGTATGTTTGTTTCTTCACAAGGCCATTTACTGGGCATTCCTCGTGGGAGTGGACGAGGAGCATCAAGCACATTATCTGTAGCATATACCTTGTTGCTGAATATGTGGGAATAGTCATTGTGAGCGCGCACGTCACACACGTTAAAAGCCGAGCTGAAGATGGCGCTTGCGGTTTTCCGCTGCATTGGAAAAACTTAAGAGTCAGTAGATTGTCCCGTGCTTATTTATCTTTAGTGTTAGTCCTCGGTCAGAGCCGCAGTAGCTTTTTAGACGGGCTGTGGTTCATGTTAGAATGATACATGGAGCTTGATATTCGATATCGAGGACGTAATGGAACGTGCAAGGCCCAGTATTGCTCGCAGGTTTGGTATAGATCAAACTTGATTCGACGACTTGACAAAAGTACGTGGCTCGGATACTGATCTATCGCGAGTCCCGGCTAAAACCGGTCTTGATATATAGGTGGCTAACCTAGATGAGAAGAAGCAAGCCTTCTCATTTATGCTCAAGATGTCCATGGTGCCGCCGCGATTTTCGACGAGCCACCGTAAGCTAGGTAAGGGAAAGCGGACCAATCGCAGACGCCGGCACTACCCTCTTCATCCGGTTATCGATTTTCAGTGCGCTGGCTCAGTCCCATCGAATTCCTCTCCACTTGAGTGTGCTTGTCGCCTCTTGTCAGCCAAATAGATAAGACAAACAACCCAGTATAGGCAACGTTATTCGTTTTTAAAGTCAACAAAACTGAGCTCCTATAAATGAGGAGAGCGCTTGTTTGGTCTCTTCAGACAACCCTGCCGGTCACCGGCCGGTTACACAAATTTGACGATAGGAGATTGGAGTAAAAACATATTGGAATAGCTTTACGTCATAGGGCACAGCTTTAGGTTATAGCGGCCCAGATGTACATTGTTTCAATGTTTTCTGCACTTGGCACTGCTTTTTCCTTGGTTATAGCTGCATTCAAGTGCGGCACTCTATTACGTATGCCGGGTGTTTTTGATTTTAACCCTTGATCTGAACCACTCACTCAGGCTGCCATGACTTCAACGTGAAATCAAGATGCGTAAATAAATATTCAACTTGATTAGGATGTTTATTTTATTAACCTTTTCTTTTAATATTTTACAGAACATATATACACCTATGATATATAGTCGGTGCATT
Source organism: Dermacentor variabilis (assembly GCF_050947875.1). Classification (NCBI taxonomy): domain Eukaryota; kingdom Metazoa; phylum Arthropoda; class Arachnida; order Ixodida; family Ixodidae; genus Dermacentor; species Dermacentor variabilis. The sequence goes on along the minus strand of NC_134571.1, from coordinate 65,498,942 downwards.
CGCAAGGCTTATCCACTTGGAAAGTATCTGTATAGCGCAACAAAACAATGACACAAGAAGAAACGAAGACGAAGACAAGCGCTGACTATCAACAAAGAAAATTTTGCTGCCGGGATCGGTCATGCTTATACCCCCAAACAACCACGTCGACACTATGATTTCAACCATGAGGATGCACTTACGTATATGACGGCAAGAAAACAATCTAAAACCGATACAATACAAGAAAATATAAATGACATATGAAAAATGCGATTCATCCTTTATGCAAGGCTCAAATAATCTCACTCTCTCACGGACAATGATAGTGAAGGCTTGCTGATGCATTGGTCATTGCTGATGCATTGGCCGTTTCTATTATTAGTCTTACACATTCGCGCTTATCCCTATGTATAACTGTGGTATCTTCTAGAAGTACGCGACATGAACCTGATGGACACGTTTTACAATGGAAAGCAAGAAAGCCGTTGCCTGATACACTGTGACACTTATTTCTGTACTCTCTTAAGTGCTCATTAAGGCATCTTCCGGTTTGGCCTATGTAGCATTTACCACATGACAGCGGAATGTGATAGATCACCCCCACCGCGCATCCTGTGAACGGATCTTTGTGATTCTTATCACACACCAGTCTTTTCGTCCTCAATAAATTAGTGGTTTTGCACAAGGTACCCAGCTTATTTGGAGCTGAAAAACAGCCCGTACGTTGGCGCAACTTCCAATTTTTTTCAGGCTATGTGATACCTGGTGTATGTACGGGACCACAGCGGTTTTCGCCTGCGCACGACTGCTAGCTCTGCCATTTTCATCGGGGCAATCTCTCGAGCGTTCTAGTCTTAGTAAAGTATCCGCCACCAACACCAACACATTGTTAGGATAACCAGCCTCCTCAAGACCCGCAGACTGTTCCAGGAGACTGGTTTTCATGAGGTATGGGCATGATTTTCTAAGAGCGCTTTTGAAGCACGTTACTTATGCCCCTCTTCACCAACTTCGAGCGTGCCGAATGAAATTGGAGAAGAAGGTCGTTAGTTCATGTGCTATCAGTAAAGATGAACTGAACGTCAAGAAACCGAATCTTATTGTCCACAGTGACTTCAAAAGTGACGTCAAGAAGTCTGAAAGTATCAGTGATCAGTGATGTTACTTCGGCCTAAGATTCGTAGCATTGCTCTCTGTCCGCGCTCTTTACGCGCATCAGTCGGGTATAAGCCTAGGTAACAGTAGTGTAAGACGGCCGGGTTATAGGATAGGTGTGCATTTGAGTAAGCGTAAGGTTACGGCCTCGTTCCTGCTTAATTTATCGTGCGGTGGCGGGAATGTGTGTCTTTCAACTCTGTAGTGTTGGATGAGGTCTCTGAATGCGGTCAGGCGATTGCCTCATGCCTATTGTGATTATTTTCAAGACTGCTGCGCGAATAGCTCCTAGTACTAGTCGCAGGCGCTCCAGATGTTGGTAAAATGTGGTGGAAAATACGACCGCATCATCCAAATACACTAAGCACGACTGCCATTTCAATCCTGCGAGCACAGTGTCCATCATTCGCTGGAACGTTGCAGGCACGGAACGGAGGCCGAATGGAAGCGCTTTAAATTCTCAGAGGCCATCAGACGTTGCGAATGTTGCCGTTAGATGAAGAAAACAATAAATCATCTGACCTCGATGATTTCTTGCAAAGAGCCGAGGAGGCACGACAGATGGCAAGGTACCGAATGCGCCGCCAAGAACGCATCGACTCCAGCCGGTACAACCAGCACCGTAGTAAAGCTCATTATCAGCCCGGTGACAAGGTGTGGGTATGGACCCCAGTGCGACGCCGTGGACTGTCTGAAAAGCTTCTGTGCCTATACTTCGGCTCTTACGAAATACTTCGTCGTATAAGCGACGTCACTTATGAAGTGAAATCCGCTGGACACGAAAGCCCAAGACGGCGCAACTCTACGGAAGTCGTCCATGTTGTCCGCATGAAACCCTACCAGGAAATGTCATGAACAACAATAATAACAAAATAAAAAGAACGTGAGAGTTCTCAGCAACCCGTGCTTCCTCTCACGCATCCTGCCGATGCGGTAAGGAGCGAGATAGTGCCGCGCCAACTTGGTCGCATTCAAGTTGCGCGCCCTTCGTATTGGACACTGTGCACGCCGCACCGAGGTGTTTTTCAGCAACAGGCCGCGATCGTCGTGGCAAGGGTATCCGGTTGGACCCGGCTCGCATGCGTCATGCGCACGAGGTGTCACGCGAGAAGAAAGAGGAAGACCGTTCCAGGCCAGTTTTGAGAACGCGCCTGCCGGGGTTTTTTTCACGACCGCAGTGACTTTTGCTTGTGGGCACAAGTTCGCCCTTAATAAATATAGTTGTTTTATTAACATCGTTACAATATTGTTGTTGCTGCGTTTTTGTTGTAATGTCCCTATCCGGGAGATTAGTTTTTAAAGTGTCCGACCAAATGCATCAGCGTTCCAGTTAACATTGTGCTTCAATGCATAAAACAATTGTTTTCCAAAAAGCGGTAACTGGAACGCCAATGCATTTTGTCTGAAAATTAGCATTCAAAATTTATATCTGGTACACTCCCGAGAATTTCTTCCAAATAAATATATGCCTTGTGAAATCACCGGCTGTAATTCATAGATGTATATATGCGCCGTTAACTAAATAAATAAGAAGATAATTAACGTATTTACAGTAATTATTTAATGACGCACTTTGATTTCTCGTAGAAGTAATGGTCGCCTCACCAAGTAATTTATATCAAGTGTTAGAATTGCGCTATCTGCCACGGGTAATTTTTCTAGCTTTTGGATCTAAAAAAAGAATACAGGTGGTGTAGGTGAACTCATATAATTGCTTTGTTTTTTTTTCAGTAACATGCGATTGTTGCATGTCTCGATAGTGATAGTGCCTCTAACATCTTTGTAGGTTGTTGTGGGTGGCATGTCCTACGCTGGCACTCCGTGAATTCCTCGTAATGCTTGATTTCTGAACCAAGCAAATGAATAATTGTTTCGTATTCTCTACTATATGTTACCAGTTCTGACATAAGATATGTTTATTCTGCGTGATTTATCAAATAAAAAAAAATGTTGAGATACTGTCATTTCTATTGGTTCTATTGCCGTTAAGTGATTAGGAAACCATCAAAAATTCATTAAATATTTGCACTAGACATCAGCAGGCTACGAGATTGCCATGGCCATGGTAGCTAACTGGGAAAAACGAATGTACGCTACGGGGAGGGGGGGGGGGGGGCTTCGTTCGCACATAACGTGCACTTCAAATGTCGTAAAATGTATTATGCTGAAGGGCGTCCTTCCTTATAAGATATAGGTGCGCGAAAGGACTGGTTTACAGCAGAGCAATAACAACCTTTATTTGTTCATTTAAATATGCACTAACCTTCGATGAAGGGTGTAACAGGACTGGCAAAACAAAGTTTACGGAACTTAATGAAGTACATCAACAATACAAAAAAGAAACAACCGATCAGTATTTCGTAGATCATACACAAAAATAAAAATCAATAATATACACCAATTCAATCACATCATTTAATTCCAGAATTGTTTGCTAGATAATGCCACATTTCCATCACATCCGGAAAGACTGCGCAATGAAATGTGTAATTCTGTACCCTCATCATGCTTTCTTCGCGGATATTTTTTACCTGGAGCTTGTAGGTATTTATCCTTATCAATTGTACTTCTTACGTGCTTTTAAAAGGCGCGGTCCAAATGACTGTAATATATGCACCAGTTAGTCTGTCTTCCTTTACCTCGAATAAATAAGAGCGCTTTTCTCTGAAACAACAATAGCATTCATTTTTACACAGTTGCACGACGAGTGGACTCTGAAATCTGCAGTGTGCTTCTGGTTGCGGCATTGAATATTCGATGCTTTTGATTGCGCAGTTTCACCCAAACCGAGCTTCTTCTTTACACTGATTCTTCTCCTGTGCTCCGAGTGTTCGAAGACACTCTCAGCACAAGGACGACCTATAAAAGCCTGTCTGCAAGAAACTGCAATTTCAAGAAAAGCAGTTGAAAGCTGAACCACAGAAATAAGTCTCGATACATTGTAGAGACATCCGAGAATCGAGAGTGTATCGCGAACTCGCGAAGAACGAAATGATCCGGAACCACCTTGCAACGTTGCTTTTTGTATCGTGAGTTTCACACCTGGTTGCCGGAATCTGTTTTAGAGACGGCGTTGGGAAAGCACTGACGCTGCAACGTACCGCAAACGTACACCGGCCCATTCTAATATTTTACGACTCTCAAGGGTACACTGAAAATCTCGGACGTATGTACGAGGCACACAATTTTTCATTTCAAATGTTCTAATGCTGCCGTGAATCGTGAGCACGTCGATCGAAGAGCAGCGACGAAAAACAAAATAAAGAAAGAATTTGTTTTCGAGATTTGAAAAGAACGAGCGCAAGAAAAAGTACAACAAACACTGACGCTAAACAGTAATAGGCACCTCCAAACAGAACAATGTCGTTCGTGACAGAAGTTTTTGCACTGAACAAACAATCTGGGAAGAAAAGAGAGAAAAAAAAACAAAGAATAAAACAATTGGGCACTTCCAATCTTTCATGAATTAGGTGGACCCTTAAGCAGAAAAAAAAAGATGTTTTGCATTCATATGTAAGCTTGTTTTTTTCATCAATGTGCATCTTTGTCGGCCATACAAAGTGTTTGGGAATTTGCGTCAATCCCAACGGAAACACGAGGAAACGCGACTGCCGAAGCATGCAGTTTTGTTCACGAGGCGAGCGACATGCACTCCTGGGGGATTGCGAGCCGCAAAGCAGCCTGATCTGTGCATAATCTGAACCCTGCTGGCAATTATGCATGTGATTGCGGTGTGCGAACAAAGCAACAATAAATGCTTCTGGGGGTGAGATGCTCTAGGTGCCTCGGTGTTTTTCTGGCAAGCACGCCGAGCTACCGACGAGAATAGGCGCGGCGGAGTGGTTAGACAAGTGCAGTCATCTATGGTTTTAGTTTTCGCCTTCCTTTTAAGGAAAGAAAAATTCCATAGACTGCTGTGCACATGATAAAGCTCACATGGTTTTATAGCACCCGAGGTAGGTGTTATGCGGCGGCTAATGTAGGACAGAACAACGCACCATAGTTGCCGAAACAGGCATAAGAGAGGCCTCCAATGAGCCAAGCCAGTTTACTTTCGAATTTAACGTTACATAACGTGTTTTTATTAAAGGGATATGGTGCTATTTTACTTATTCTCTGAATTTCGTCGTTGAACTTGCATACATGATTTCGCACAGCACTTTAGGATTTCGGAAGTGTAACAGCAGATGTCCAAAAATAGAAGAAAGCAAAAATAAAAAAATATCACCACCTAAGCACTCAGTACACATGCTTATACAGCGAAGCTGGAACGTGTGGCCCCGGTTTTTATCACAGGGTCAATCCGGATATTTCACTAAACGACGGTTTGGTAGGCTGCCGAGTCCTCGGTACGCAGTTGCTGCTTGCGCTCGGCTGCACGAGCCTGTTCTTGTGCCTGGGCTACAGCATCGACACAGCGCAGACCAGCTCGTTCCCGGCTGTGCTCACAGCGTTGCTAATCGAAAGCTGCCTGCTCCTCAGGAGTACGTATGACGCGTGGACTGCTCATTTCGGAGTCGGAGAAAAAAAGACCAGAGCAATGATGTCACTACTGGCGCAGCCAATCGCGCTCCTCTCTTTCTTTTTGCTTTTATGTACCTCAATTTGCTTTGATGTAGGCTGTGCAAATGAACAGACTGAATGAAGCAAAGTAGTTCCACACTATTTTTTTTTCGCCCACGGGCATGGGGTGGCGCCGGAGGAGTTTTCGGCGTACAGGTGACCCACGGACAGGCGGACGGACGAATCGGCTACCCATATGGCTACACAACGCTACAGTCTACAGCGCTACACTCAGGGCGACAGATGCGATCGCCTTTTTCGCAGTGTCTCCTCTTTTAGCGTGCGCCATCTCCTGCGGTACCTAAATACAACAATAAATATTGGATAAATAAATAACCCAACGAAAGTCTCAATACTTATGGGTTAACTTCCCGGAAATGTCTGGTACGCTCTTTCAAATATATGAGCGGCTTGGTTATAGCGATTCTTAACAAATAAACGTGTTTGTTTTGCTTAGCTGTGCTAAATCAACAACGAAACCGAGATATCTAATTTTTTTTAACAACACTTACAGCCCGAAGTCAACACTGATGGCAAATATGCGATGAAAGAATAAATTATTGGCACAACACACCTGGATCATGTTATTAGTAGCTGGAATATAAACCATCAGGATTTAATCAAGCTTATCACAGGAGGGAAAATTTCGGCAAGAGCAGTGCAAACGCATTACAGGCTGCGGAAATCCGGAACGAGAATTGCAAGCATTTACATTAAGACCACCCGAGCAATGAGCGCAATGCCAAACTAGGAATCCAAGATTATTGATTCAACAATAAACTTTCTATTACTAAAAAAAAGGAACAAGAAAGCACCTTCATTACATATCTCACGAGAACACGAACGCAGCTGCGGTTGAGTACCTATTGCTGTATTCCAGGAAATTACTAGTGTTCCACCTAAGTCTACGCGTGTAATTGATAACTCGCTTCTGTTAAATATAAATGATGGAAGTTTGAGCTCGATTGCTAGGCACTAAGGTGGGCTGACGGACCGTATAATACTGATGAAAAGTTTGTTTCGCGTGTAACGCGACGCGGTGACGCGATTACTGGGGCAATGTACTGCGCAGTAAGCCTTCGACATTTGTGTGCGGTGTTTTTTGGAGTGAACATTCGCAGGTGCGAGCGAGCACTATTTTTCGGAGAAGTAAAAGAAGTGTGAATCGTGCTCATTATTGGAAAGTAGAAAGGCTCTGCTTTTTTTCCTCGTCTTACCTACACGGTCACTCGCTGGTCTCTGGAAAAAAAAAAACTCTTTGGCTTCTCAGTGCTTATTCATTAAAGTTTTCTCAAATATATATTTTGGCTACCCCTACGATGGGTCTGAGATTATCCATGTAAAAAAAAGTTAGACGACGTGAGGGTGATCCAGTACAAATAAAATGAAGCCGATTGCTAAAAGAAGATTAGTGAAGGCGAAGCAGACACATTCTATCATCGGCATTGCAGTAAGAAGCAAACTTAAGATGGTCTCCGCAACTGGAAACGACACGTCTTAAAGCCCGAAAACGATAAGGATGTCGGCTATATCGAGTACACACGGGGCTGTGGCGATGGGTATACATGGGTATTCAGTGAAAGCGGTTACTAGAGAAATTGAAAATCAGCTTTAGGTAGATTTATACATGTAAGAAATTTCTTGAAACAGAAACTGAAGTGAACGACAATAACATCTCCTCCACTTGCTTGCTGTTGTACACTTATGCAACTAGCTTCAAAGCCTGCGGAGACCACACAGAAAAGCTTGCAAATTCAGGCTATAGGAATGTGCACTAATCCCTTCACAAGCTCGACGTGATAAAATCTTCGTACGTAAAAAATCGAAACATGGGCATTATCAAATCACACCTTACGATGGTATGTTCTGTAAACAGATGCACTCAGCTTTCTTGTCTAATTTGCACATTATCCGTCGTTAATGCTACGCAGCGGAATTTGATAAGTCAGTAAAAAAAGTCATACCTAGATGCGGTTAACTATTGCGGCGTGGCAAATGCCCAGCCTAAATGTGCTATGGCCTCCGTAATATGTCAAGAGAAATTTTCTTTTGTACTGTAAAAAGGTGTAAGTTTAAGAGAAGCTCATATTCTAGCATACGCCTTAATATTCTTGCCACTGAATCCATTTCGTCTTTCTTGCTGTCTGGTCTTGTTTGAGCAACAAGTGCAAAAGATTCCAGGGGTCACGCAATGCACTCGCTCTATATGCGCTGTTTACCTCAGGCTGGTTACCTTCGCTGCCTTTCATTTGTCATTTTCTCTCTGTCTCTCTGGCAGCAATTCTCACAGGGCCACTTAATGTTTCCGGGTCAGACCAAAGTTTGTCTTTTTTGCCTGCAGAGTGTAGGGTACTTGTTTTTTTGAGAAAGCAGTTGTGGGCAATGTATCGACTCGTAGAGTTCGGAGAAATCGCTCCTGCTCTCCAGGTAGTGAATCGTGTGGATGGTGGCATGTTTTATGGGTTTGTTTGTAATGTTGGCATATAGGCTTTATCTGAGAAGAAAAAAAAAACAATAAAACGTCTTTGACAAGACTTGGTGCGGTTTTTCCTACAACTTCATAGTTTAGGTAGTTTTTTGTCACAGACCCTGATAAAAGCTGATGTAGTTATAACGGAATGTACACTCTTATACAATGCCGGCTTAAAACTACGCATATAACGCGGAAAGTAGATGAAAATTTAGACTCCTATATATGCTTCACTCCAAGCGGAACACTGCGTATGCGGTCTATATTATGCGGCCCCACCCGTTGCAGAGAGGGACCGCTTGGAACACGGCATGCATAATGCCAAATCTATATGCGGTATTTAGGACCAAATCTGTGCGGCTTACTAAGGGCCTCGAATTTATGCGGACCACAGGTCATTGTTCATGAAAGAATCATTGTTTTTATTGACAGGTGCCGCCCAGGGTCGCTTCCCGCACGGTTTCATACATATTGCTTACAACGACATTATATGATTGGTAACACTTATCCTACAAACACGGACACACTGGGAATCGAACCCGGATACATGGTGGGACAACCGCGCACTTTACTACACCCTATCACTACGCTGACGCAGAGGACTTGCATAGATATTTGTACATATATTTGTGCTTCCGAGGCTGTGGTGTTATGTTGATTGTTCCCCGTCGGCGATCGTGTGTGGTATACATATATTTTGTTTGACTGTACCCGATGCTCATGTGGTTGGCAATAGTAAAGATGTATCTGAATGATTAGCAGTATGCGACTGCCGCTTTCAACAGCTGTCATGTGCGACAGAAAGGTTAAAACGGGTAAAGTTACGGAGCATGGGAGTAGCTCAAAGAGAAAAACTGCTTCGCCAGGAGAATGTTATTCTTCAATGTTTTTCCTTTATTCGCTATGATGCAGATGATCCCCCCGCCCACCCAGTCGCAGTTTAACTGAGAACTTGGCTTTGTCGGAAAAACGTTAAACTTCGTTCACAATAAGTCAAATATATATGATCCGCAGCCAACATGCACACCTGCAAATATAGGAGACTATACTTGATTCGAAAATTGCGTTTGCTCGATGCTACAACGGCAATACGGCTCCACCATTCTTAGACGTCGAATAAGTGAGCGGGATTTTGCCGGTACGTTTGCTGAACTGACAAATATTTCTGTTCCCTTCAGCTGGCCACAACAGGGACGCCCCGTCCGTAAGACTGAGAGACATAGCTTTTCGGTAAGAGAAAGATGCCTTCAAACCATCCCGTTTATGCCGCTCCGTTGTTGTTACTGATTCAGTGCTTATTTCGAAGCAGCCAGATAGACTCGATGCGCGTCATTCTCGGTGGTCTCCACAATCCGGCCGCTAAAGGTACACTGCAGGTGCTCGCGGTACTGCATCCGCTTATCGCAACTCTTTACATGCTGTAAAACTTTTCTTTGGCGTTTGTTCTGCTCACGTAGAGGAGGCCCCCACTCCAGCTTCATCTTAGTGCCTTTATCTCGAGGTTCGCTTGAACTAGTGACAGACAAGATATGGAACACGATAGTGGCTTCATGTATGAGGTTTCTGAATGTTTATCAGAATGTTGAACTTGCTTTCAGCGTTGCGCATCCCTCTTTCTGTGTCATCGTCATCCCTCATCTCACCTTTATGTCTCCGTTCCCCCTCCCCCTGTGCAGAGTAGCCGGCTAGAGCGCATTAGCTCAGGCCAACCTTTCTGCCTTCTTTCAAATAAATTTTCTCTCTCTCTCTTGAAGCAGCAACGCGCGTCACTATCTCCGTTCGTGAGCCTACCGTAACTGTATTGCAAATATCGGTAGCTTCACTGCTTTGCACGCCCCAGCTAGCTTTCACCTATTCACCTGCCGGGCAAATGTGACGTTGCGACTAGCCACCGTGGCCATACCTGCAATGCCGTCGAGGATAGAAGTAGGAAGGGAGGAAAAACAATCCACGCGAGGTTAAAGAATTTGTTTAGAACGACAGAAAGCTGAGCTTGTTGGTAAGGATTCATTATGCAAAAAGCGGTGAGGCGTGCAGACAGGAGACAAGAGAAGCGAAGTGGACAACAGGAACGACGGCGTTCGTGTTGTCCACTTCTCTTCTCTTGTGTCCTGTCTGCACGCCTCACCGCTTTTCTGCGTGAGTTGAATAACTTGTATTGTGGGACTTAGCATCTCGAGACTGCTGTGGATGAAGAGCGATGAAGTAATGGCGAGCTTTGGATTTAGTGTGTCCATCTGGGGATATTTAACGCCCACCCAAAGGATGACAAAAGCCTTTTTGGATTTCCGTCGAAATGTGACAGGTGGGGTGGAAGCGCTAAAACCACCGGGTTACCACGCCAACTGTCGCCAAAATAGCGCTTCCAATTATTACAAATTTATAGGTGCGATTTTGCTCTCGCATCTAAGCTGACAATGGCTCCAATCCTTGACTTGAAAGTCGATGGCGCCGATGCAGAATGAACCTAGAGTAAACACGATTTGCGCGTTGTGTCTTGTGCTACATTTGTATGATCAGTACCACCGCAAAGAGCACTTTCTGCTATTTGGAATGCAAGCAAGTCTCCGTGCACAAACTACATTTACTTGTGCCAATATATATATATATATATATATATATATATAATGCTGAATGTATTAAAGTGGACGCGTTGTCTTAATCGGGCACTTCGCTATTATGCTGCGTGTCATGCAACGTATGGTGTGCAACGTATTCAATTTTCTTGAAGGGACGACTGAATCAGGATTGAAGTATCGTGTACAATAGTTGAGTGCCTTTCCCTTCGTTATATTTGTTATATCAACTGCACCCACATATACACTTATTATAAGCGTAAGTTTTTCTCTTACCACCTGAAGTATGCTTTAGAGGAATGTCCACTTCATCTGTGTATGCAATCTGAAACCATGCTGTACATTCATGCCGACATCTTCATGCAGACTTAGACACAGAACATATTTTTCAAAGGATAATGATTTATTTACAATACAACAAAGTGCGCAGCACAGTTCCACTGTAGGTTCTTATCACAGAATGAGAACTTATATACCAAGCTCTGACAATAAGAATTAAAAGACAAGCTGCAACAGGAAACACAAAAGTAGATAGGCAGTGTTATCGCCTACACCTTTCAAAATGCGAAACAAGTATAACACATTAACTTGCATGAACATCATGCGGACTCCCAGAAGTTGAGCCTCTAAGTTCGTCGCTTTGTGGTTCATTAAAAAAGTTTTGTTTATAAACAAAATTATGTAAAGTTGCAGATAAGTACAATATCGGGAACAGACCTCATATACGTCCCAAGCTTAGTGTAAGATCACATTTTCTCTAGGTAAGTTATCTAATGAGGAACATAACGAAGTTCTGGCACCTAATGAAAAAAATGGCCATCCATGACTAGCGTGAAAAGAAAAAAGAATGAAAGTGCTGCAAGAAAATGTACGTATTTGAATTGAAGAATTCTTGTCAGAGTCAAGCAACAGAAATTTTTTTCTTCTCCTGCAAAGCCCCCTCCGTTTACATGTCACAGTGTTTGGGTGAACGCAGGGAGATGCAAGTGAAGTTTTTCATGCATATATTGCCAACAAGAGAAAAATTTTTTTTTCAAATATGTATATCATATTGACATAATTGCTTCGTCATCACAAACACATTAGATATCCGTCGTATATGTTCAGAATTATTTGTCCGGATGACTCCTGGACCTCTAGTCGATTTTCGTATGCGGAAGGAAAAAGAAACTTTACTAAATGTTACACAATTTCAGGAACTGTTTCAAAACCTTGGTCCTGTTAGGGCTATGTTTTGTTTAATAGTTGTTCAAGGCCAATAGAGTATAGGGATCTTGTACGAAACAGGTCTCAATGCTAGCTGTAAGCTTCTGACGCTGCGAAATAACGATCTAGCAAACCAATCTCGACTGTTGCTTAATTGCACTTTGTTCGGGGAGAGAGTCATTGCCAAGATTGTGCTCAACACCCTTGCGTTGCATTGTTGCTTGCGGGCGGTTGCTGTAGGGTGCTGCATCGCATCAACGTGCACACATCATTTTTCTTGTTATTTTAAGTCTCGGCTCTCTTATTTCCTTTCATTCCCTTTATATCCTTTGCCCAGCACAGAGTAGGTCGCTTGTATTCACACTGGCTAACGTGCCTGTCTTCCTATCTTTCTTCACTCCTTCCTACTAGAGCACATCTCAGCATTATAAAACTGATTTGATGTGAAAGGCGTGAACACGATGACGGACAACCTACACCAGTTAGTTCAGTCAACCTAGCCAAACGCAACATTAGTAATATGGGCCTGCCGAACATTTTCAACCCCGGCACGCATCAAGCTGCGGAGAGTTTTCTTAATGAGATCAAATGACTAGAAGAGGCATGCTACCCACAACTTGTGCCACTTTCCGTAGCAAAACAAGAATCCTGGTGGAGCAGCGAACATGCCAACTGGCCTAGGAGCCACCTCGCGAAAAAGGAAAGATAGCCGTCATGCCTTGCATACACCGCATGTCAAACAATTTGAAGAAGGCTGCCAAGCGAGCTAGTGTAAAATTTTCTGCCCCGTGTAAGCTTTCAGGGATCTGCAGAATGACCAACTCTTTTTTCCTAACGCACGGGCCTGTGTCACAAATACATCAATTCACATCACAAATAAGTACATCAATTGCTAGGCAGGAGTCGTTTACGAAATTATTTTTTCCTGTGCTAGAAAGTACTTGGGCTAACCCGAGCAATGCCTGAATGATAGACAGAGGCAGCATCAAAGCAATGTTAGAAATAGGAGAGAGGGCCACCTACCGATCGGTTGTAGAGATGACAAATGTAAGCCAGGTTTTCGCGCTTGCGAGAAGGCGTCACAAATGGGTTTGATTAGTAATTGAGGCCAAAAGGATCATTGAGGCAGGTGACAGGTGCATGAGTGTTGCATCAATCTTATAATCGTAAAAAGAACTGCTTTGCCTGAAGGCGAATGCGCACAGATGAACTGTGATAAAGTGCTTTGTACAAAATTGTGGCATTTCTTTCCCAATTAAACATTGCAGGAAGTAAGTAAGGCACCCAGTGTGTGTTTCTCTTTTTGTCTGTTGTCTTCGCGCCTTTCAGATCAGATCATGCGCAATTAACACGCCCAGCTATCCATCTTAACATTATAAAACGAGGTGACGATCATTTACTACAGAAAGGAGATCATACTATAACACACACTGCACATGTGCGTAACTCGTAAGAGATTGTGAACAACATGTGAGTGTGTCCTACCTTTCAAGTTACAGCACTGTGTTTGAAATTTCCCTGCCGCTATTAGCACCAAAGTACATCGCCACTTAATCTTAATACGATGAGTGCCTACGTTGTGTAAATAAAGTATTCACGCCATGGAAATAGACAAACACGCGTAATGTTCTGAGCAAGAAACTAAAGCGAGCGAAATGTGCTCTGTTGCGTTTTCCACATTCTGCATACATTTCACATATACTTGTCCTCTTCGAAATCAACTCAATGTGCTTGGCCTTATGGTTTATTTTGCAGTCATATTTCTTCACATTTGCAGGTAATAACTAATTGGCCCACGTTATTAGCTGGCGCTCAGGGGCACTCATTTATGTCCCTTACGCTCATTGGCATTCAGCCGCACTTGTATTCATTTACACTCACCCAAACTCAGTGATTTCCAACTCTTGTGAAATCAGTAGAAATGAGTCAGAGGGCTTTTGACTGTGCGTATAACTGTAATGGTAGTACAGCACGTGCATGTACTTCAATGTCATCCACATGCGAGCAACATTGTAAACACTTGTCTCTTTCAGCGCCCCATACCACTTTTTAGAAGGCAAAATATCAGCTTTTCCTTCGCGTGCTTCATCATAAGCATATGAACGTTTCGCACTGCAATGAACAGCCATTCTGGCCCTGGTTTCGCTTACCGCTGCTGTGGTCCACTCGGTAGTTGCGCTATAGAGCCCGGGGTTCTGCTTTCTTGGGTGGCGTTGTTATTAATGTTGACCTCTCCCGCTTTATTCCTCCACTGAAAAAAAAAACTCATTTAGGTGACAATAAAAAGGAATTGCAGAAATCAGATAATTTGAGAAAGAAATGCTCGTAAGAAAAATTTTAATAAAGCTGTTATGATCGACCTGTCAGGTGTGAGAGACATTCAGGCGTACGTACCCATGACAAGATGATTTGCCCCATCCCAGAAAAGGCTGCTACGATAAGCCTGGACATTGTCGGCCTGTGAAGTGTGAGAAGCGTTCAAGCGGGCGTCCCCATGTCGACACAACTGCCCTCTTCTCGGAAACAGTGCCACTTCTCTTATTCCCTGAACCGACACAAAGGAAAAGATGAAGAAAAGAAAACCCGAAGAGCAGGAGGTCGTCCACGGTTGAACCTCACGAAAGCAGTGATACTTTCTCAGTCTCCCCAAGAAGACAGCCACGACCACAGGACCGCAAGGCGTTAGTTAAGGCCGCCCTGGGCCCCGTGTTAATCAGAACCACTCGAGACTCAGAGGAGAGTCGCAACCATGTACCCATGAACCTGAATACATTCTTTTCTACTTTTTTCCGTCATCACGATGCGCGACTTCCTCGTCGACTCCTGATTCTTGCGGTGAAAACCCACCTCACCCGGTCGAGATCAGGCCCATTGGGGCTAGTGGGTGCCTGATAGCCGAAAATCAACACTTCATAGAAATCAACACGCAAATGCAAAATGTCTAACTTGTTTACATCTATTTCTGGTTCTTTAATAGTTTTTAGCAATGCAGCGCTGCTTTCTGGCAACATTATGAAACGACGGAAGTAGTGAAATCCACACAGTTTTCAGCCTACAACAAAATTCGAAACTCCTAGCTTGACGTGAGCTATCGCACAGTTGAAATTTTGCCAGTGGCATAGAACTTCGTTTCTTCTATAAGTTCCTCTCCAAGAGATATTGTGGCAAATTTTGATTCTAGCGTAAATAGACACTATTTCTTTCCTGCTGCGTTGTCGGGTTTTCGCGTCAAGGAAGTTTCAAAATAAATTGTGCTTTAACTCCAGTGAACTCGATGCATTGAACATGAAAGTGCTCAACACAGCAGAAAACTGTTGAAAACAAAAGAGTGGTTCGACAAACTGAAACAATGAAGTGCAATGAATTCGTTTCCCAAAGTCCACGAAGGGGATAAAAAAAACTGAAGATTTTATTGTGAGAAGGCTACATGCCACTACTAGTGGTGTGATAAAACACAAGCCCTTGTAAAATCCACGCAAGAAGTTTCAACGAAAGGACACCTGGCTACGCAAGAAAATATTGTCGCCAGTAATACTGCAATTCGAGCAAACCGAAACGGAACTACGCCTGCAGTTTTAGCTAGTTTGCACGCCAAAACTTCATTCAATCCGCGTGTCTGCACTAGCACTACACGTTCAGATGTTTAATCACCGAGATTCGTTGTCAGCTGACTCATAATAATGCACTGGCAGAAATTAAGCATTTAGTAGTACGGTAAGCAAAATCAACCTATTGAATCGACACTGGCTCGCAGCTGTACAGCTCACACTCCAGGGCCCGACGATCCAGCGCACGTGGAGGCCCACCGCTGCTGATTGTCGCCCTGTGGTCGCACTCTCACGAGTTCTCCAAGTTGGACTGGCCTCTCACAATTTCCGCTAATATCGGCGGAATAGAACATCACGGAGATGACCGAGAGCGTTCATCGACGCGGCAAGATGTCTTCGCAGTGCGGAAACAGTCGCATAAAGTCGCTGGTGCAACCAAATGACGATAATTGCCACCGAAACGAATCGCCTTTAGGCCTCTCCGTCCCCACATGGGAGTTGCCCGCGGTGCTCCTCTACGAGCGGCGCTTCTGAGGACCTCGATAAAGTTCCTTGTCTGTTTGTCTGTCTGTCCGCCTGCTCACGCCATGCTTTTACTCCTTCCCGGCCGGCGCAGTCTGTCCTACTGCTTCGCCCTCAGAACTACCTACAGAGGCCACGACTTCTTCCTTAGTCGATTCGCTCTCTCCTTTGGCCCTTCGCTTTTCTTTCTCTCTCACAGCTTCACCCTCATCGCTTCTTGCGCTTTCGCTTTGTAACGCTCTCTCAACGCTTTCTGGGCGCCAAGTTTGCACGACTGCATATAAACGTGACATTCGCTCGTTGGCCGCGTACAGCCGTGAGCAGCCGGTCAACCGCATTTCGTCACACATGATCGCGCTTGAAAGTACGCTTATATGCGGTGGTGTGGGCTGAACCGTGAACATGCCGCTTATACGGAGTACGGTATGCAGGACTTGGCTAAGAGTGTAATCACGACACGGTCACACACTCGGATTGCAGCACTCTAAGGTTCGGATTTAATGAACGGAAATTCGCACATTTGCCACAGAACACGAAGGCAGAAAAGTTGGCTTTCGCCAAAGGGCAATCATTTATGAACTGCGATTATGGGTGTTGTTCCGGACACTGAAATATTCATTTTATTGTTGAATTGGCCATCTTTTTGACTCTGATCGGCTCACAAGCAGGCTGGGTTTTCTGCGACTGTCTCAAAACGCCAGCATTCTGGAATTTGACGGTGTCCACAGTAGCATGACATGGTGACTTACTAAAATTTTTATTATTCTTAACAAAAACGTTTCTGTTTCGTCTTTCTTGCTACACTAATTGCCAAGGTTTCTCGACTTTGCAGTCCGCATACGAGCTATACTCTACTTGCAGTGCCACTCGGGAACATATTCTTCAGGAGGGCTCTCCGAGAGAGCATGTCATTGTAAGTGTTCTTTGTTTTTCACTTATGTTACCTTCACTTTTATTTACTTTGAGAAGTGACGACCTGGAAGACGAAAATTCCTATGCATCGAACACAGCCACAAGGCTTCAACACAAGCTAACAGCGTCTTAGAAAATGGTAGTCAAATTCATTAAACGCACTCTGATGAGCGCTACAGATATGCTCGTTCCAAATTATATTTTTTTCTTAAGCAAGAAAAAACGTTAACCAACCTCTGTTCCAGGTTTGAAAAATCCCACGCCGTTTCTGACTTTTGAGACCGCAGCTAGTGCACACGCGATGCCATTCATTCCGGTTTCCTGAAGAAAACATGTGCCCGTGTACATTGTGTGAAGCGTGGTTCTTAACGACTCCTGACTAGTCACAGTTAATAAGAAGCAGTTCATATCACTATTTTCCTGTAGATTAATCATCGAGACCCTTCCACCCTGTGGCACATTGTGTCTGTGGAAGCTAGGTACCTTTTCTCGTTGCATGAACATTTACCACAGCTGCATTGCATCAGTATAAATTGAAACAAGAACAGTTCGGAAACTAATTCGAAGGGTTGTTTTGTTTCCAAGTTCACCTGCATACGTAACTTTAGTCTAATGCTGACTCCAAAACGTACTTTTGCGACTACTACATGCTTGAAAACCAGCTACAGATCTCATGAACATCGCGCTGTCATGTAGTTACGCGTAACAGGCGTTCTGATCAGTTAGTTCCTGTTGGTGTACCTATCCATGGGCATTTTAAATGATCTTTGTGTATACGTTATTTTGTGCAAAACCCGATCAACGCCCTCGGGAGCCTGTTCTTAGTTTCTTATGTTCATTATGGACTTCCGAAGACCTATATGAGCGTTGAGTTATAAATGCGATGCATAGGTTCAGAAGAGCAAGAAACAAACAAACTGGGCAAATACTTAAACTATTGCGAACACGCGTTCTTATTCAATGCAACGCCGCCTTTGCAGACAAACCTTGAAATGAGTCTCCAGCTTTGTAGCAATGTTTATGTTAACTTCGTTATTCTGTGCTTATTGACAGAGTTATCCGGTCAAATATTCTTTGGTATTCACTTATCTGTTGTTAATAGAATTGCTAACTTACAGAGATTGTCATTGTGCAGATTCTGTTTGTTCTTTTCTTTGTGCGTGCACATAATATCTGGCTCTGTCATGTGGACAGGACTAATTGTTACAAGCCCTTTCATTATGTATACTGTTATCGTATACTAGCGGAAGTAAAACACCTCCAACCAAGTGGCCCAACAGGAGCATGACTGATTCATAAAACGGGGCTGAGTATTACTGCGTCGCCACGCTACGCCATTCCCAATTTAAGGGCCTACACTAAAATAAAGCCGAACTTACGAAAAATGAAAATTTCTTGAGGCAATGAGTCGCTTATCGTGCCGTGCATAGCTTCTTGCAGTTCAAAAAAAGAAATTATCCCCACCGATTTACCTTTCTTGGTATGCCTAATTTTGATTTTAGTTTGCTGCTTCTCTGCAAATTTTGTGCAACAGCTGCGCATCATAACTGTCTTTTATGAACTACAGAGGAGCCTCCTCATTGTTACAGTTCTGTGCCACAAAGTAAGCGCTAAAAATAACAAATTTGTCTGTCACGCATCACGAGGGTCATCGTAATCTGCAGGTAGCCTGAAGAACATTTAGCACTTGACGCACTCTACGACGCATTCTATAAGAGAACCGAGGCTTTAATGGGCAGCCTCGGGGGTAATGAAGGTAAAGTTCCCCCACGCGAGCACGTCTTAGGAAGGCTACTTTTGAAGCGAGGCCTCGAGGTCTGCTGTGCTGCCTTGTTAAAGTTGGCATGTTCATTTGTTATTCCCTAAAGTACCAGGCCAGCTCACGTTCACCTGCTTAGACGGGATGTTGGAAGGCAAAACTTTCGAATAGTTAAGGAGTCTTCCATCAGAATCCACGTACTGAAATTTGTTACCTCTCTTTGTACCCTTTTAAGAGTATGCGAATAAGGCGAATTTATTTAACGTTTAAGTTTATCCCTCTTTTCCATTACCCTGCAGCAAAAGGAGCTTAATTATCAGCGCGAATGTGAGGGCAAAGGCTTTGAAGTTTACTTTTACCGACCTTCGAAGTTCATTACACTTGCTGTTTCTCTGAACGTGTACTCCGCGTCTTGAGTATATGGTATAAGATAGCTGGTTCACGCCAGCTGTGATTAATTTTTCATCTCTCTCCGCTCTAATCAGGGTGGATCTTCCACCCTCGCATGTCATGTGTCATGGACTGGCGAGTGCAATTAATTTACCCATTTCTGCTTATTAGAAGCTTGCATGGAAAGTATTAGTGGCTATCCGCGCCTAGTTCACTTTAAATGCCCACATATAAAAGAAAATCTGTACGTGCATGATTTGCTTCAGATGGTGAGGGTCCGTTGATGTATGGTTCTTGTACACAGTGCTTACGGGACTGAACGTCAGATGCGCAGGCTTATGCAGACGCAAATAAACGCGAACGGGGCAACAAAACTAACCCGTTTTAACTGACCTAGAAAAACAGCCCCCCATGACCGACCTCTAGAGATCAAGACCTAGGATTCCGGAAACGGAGAGTAGTTGCGGGAAAATAAG
Source organism: Dermacentor variabilis (assembly GCF_050947875.1). Classification (NCBI taxonomy): domain Eukaryota; kingdom Metazoa; phylum Arthropoda; class Arachnida; order Ixodida; family Ixodidae; genus Dermacentor; species Dermacentor variabilis. The sequence goes on along the minus strand of NC_134571.1, from coordinate 65,479,383 downwards.
GGATAAAAAACGACCGAGGCAAGGAGGCTAGAGTTTCGACTTTCACCATCGCGGGAACAGAGCCCATGTTTCCGAACATCGATTCGCTTGGCACCTTCCCGCCGCTGTACAGTCCGCTGTCCACTGACAAACTCTTATATCTTTCGCTCGTCGTACGCACCATCGCATAGGGAAAAAATGAAACAAATAGAATTTGTATTCACTAAATGCACCTTGCCGGAGAGAAATAGGCCGCTGTCGCATGGACGATACCCGTTTAGGAAGACGGAAGCAGACGTCAGGTAAAACTCACATTTATGTAACAAGCTCAACACGGGCAATTTCCTTCCGGCAGTCTGTTCGTTCATGAACAAAGCTTCGAGAAAATTAACGAAGCAAGCATCAGAATTCAATGGCTAATGATGGCTGCGAGGTAAAATAAAAAGGAACTAGAGATTTTATTCCTTTCCGCCGTCGTCTTCCTCTAAGAGAAAAAGAATAACGAAGCATCACAAATCAAGCATTTGGCAAGTGAAATATCAAGCTCGGCCGCTGGGTTGCCCAAGCGTTCTAAGTTACTCTATTTTGCGCTGCATAAACTCAAGAGTTCGGCACTGTGGAGTATATTTGGCAACTTTTTACTCTAGGTCAAGTGGGGCTGCCTGTTCCAGACTAAGGAGCGGCTAAAGGTTCTCACAATGGAATGCAGTCGTAAACCAACGATTTTAGCCTCTTTTGTTCTCACTAATCATCTTTCTTGAAATCAGTGCACGTATGATATCTTTTCCAACGTAGTTTGGATAAATAGGAAGAGCGCACAACCGAACACCAAAAAATAACCATACGTTACCTCATTTTCTCATTAGGCTTAAGTCAGCCTCGTAGATGTCATTTAACAGAACAGTGTGAAATCGAAAACGAAAACAATGCCAATATTTCAAGCAGAGCATGTGATAGCATTATCCGGTGTATTTTGTGTAGTGATTGACCCGAAAATATCTGGCGATATGCAAGAAGGCTGAAAAAAAATGTGTTCCGTTCTTAAGAGCTAGACATGATTTGCTGGTTCCTAAACTTATTTATACACATGAATCTTAGCTATTAGTACTGGCGAGCCCTTAGGACTAGTGCTGCGCATCGAGGGCTTCCCGAACATCACCAATACTCGATCCTCCTTTCTTTTTCTTTTGTCTGTTTCGCATAAGCGAACTTTCCGCGATCTGAACCAGTCATAGTATTTCCAAACACGCACGTTCTTCGATCAGTGCGCGGATTGAGACGCAACGCATGCAAATTCTTGAGGCACCTGCGTTCTCCTACCATTCTGTATTCCACACAAACAAAGCGGAACTCCGACGTGCACGCCATCCAATAACGCATATCAAAACGAATCGCGGTAGTCCGGGAGAGTGTGGGGAAAAAAATAACGTCGTTCTACGCTTTAAGCGCCCATCTCCGTCATGCTTCATATCGCTGGTGAATTCGTCCAATATCCACTTTAATATCATGAACCGTAAACCACGATTTCCTCGTTCTGAAGAAAACAAAAAAAAAGTGTTTTCTCCCTGAGGTGCACGGATGTTCTATCTGCAGGAAAGATCCACCGTCCAGTGAGGAATAAAAAAAATAGGATTAAGGAAACGTTTCCGGAATATTCAAAGGCATTTACCAACAGAACTATTACTATACAAAAACGTTGCTTCGATCTGTCTGCAGGCATACACCTGGGAATGGGTTCTGCGAATGAGTAAACAAACATTTCTGAATCTGTGCATTGGCTATCTGATGTGCTCAAAATCAACATCGGAACTAAAACCAAGCAATTTGAACGTGCGGCCGAAGAAACGGTTCTTCCTTTGAAATTCGCAGCATACAGACTTACTATACCGCAGTGTACTTCATAATTTATCCTCGAAAGGATCAGGAAAATCAGCTGATTTCTACAAAAAACACTCTCATAAAAGCGACAAGGGAGCTTATTTTTATGTTGTCGTGTATGAGCAATCTATTGGACAGTATAACCCTTAACGCGTGTCGCGCTAGGAAGAAATAAACAGCCACCGTTATTTTTCTTTTCATTTGTGCAACCTCAAAAATATAGTTTAGGAATAAATTAAAAATATAAAACAAACAAATTTATATGCTTAGCGATTTTAGAGTTATTTGGATGCACCCACAGGTCATAAGATCTCGTAATACGTTATGTCTAAGCTACATCGCTTCTGAGTACATTAAGAAGAAGCAATTATTAGATGACAACGACGCCTCCTCATTATTATGCCTTACAGCTATCCAAGTGGTAGACAGGTTGAAAGGAGTGCCATGTTAATATGCTATTATTTTGATCGTTGGGGCATTTATGTTTTCCTGCTAGAACTAACACCTTGGGAGTGTTAGCCAGCGCCACCACTCACAAACCTTGGCGGCGGATGTGGAACATCCTTTCTGTCGCAGGCGTCACCAGTACGCGATCTTTTTGAGTGGTCATAAGGTCAATTGGTCATAAGCCCACACATGCTACCTGAAGGCATCAATGTTGCCGGATTCGAGACGCTCGTTGTGTAATAAACGAGAAGAACGGGCGTTAACAGAGGGGCCCGATTTTTATTAAGCATATCGCAAGAAGCCAACAAACATAGACACCTAGGACGACATAGGGTAAATTACGTGCACTTATTAAATGAATTAAACAAATGATAACGGAAGTGAAAGTGGATCAAAAAAAGAAGTTGCCGCAGGTGGGAAACGATCCCACGTCTTCGCATTACGCATGCGATGCTCTACGAGAAAAAATGGAATAAAGAATGTTTCACATCCGCCTCCAAGGTTTGTGAGAAGTGGTGCTGTCTAACACTTTCAAGGTTAGTTCTAATAGTAACACATAAATACCGAAGAAAGTGGATGGAAAAACAGCTTCGCGGTAGCTGAATTGGTGGAGCATCGCATGCGTAATGCGATGACGTAAGATCGTTCCCCACCTGCGGCAAATTGTTTTTTCATCCACTGTCATTTCTAATAATTTGTAATTGCTTAATTCAATTAGTAAGTACAAGTAAATGCCCCTGTGTAGTCCTTGTTGTCTTTGTTTGTTCGCTTCTGTTATGATGAATAAATATCGGGCACCTCGGTTAACCCCCGCTGCTCTTCTCGTTCTTATATATATATATATATATATATATATATATATATATATATATATATATATATATATATATATACAGATGTGGTGGCAAGAAAAGCACACTGGCTCTGTTGGAATATTGCTCACATGAATAAACATGTCGTACGTGGGAACATCGAAGTAAACCTCATTACATCTACGTTTATACCAAAGCAAATACAACAATGTTATATTTATTTATTTATTTATTTATATATTTATTTATTTATTCATATACATTTTCACTCACTTAGCTAGTCCGGCAACCTGGTATAATACCACCATCCGTGTCGAAAATACTTGATCTGCTGCCAACATCGGAACCTGATTTTTCTTCTAACATTACATTTTTACCCGGCTTGAGTGGCCATTCACTCATTACTTTTCAGGTGAGCACTTCACGACCTAAAACATCCAAAATATACAAGTTTATTATAGATTGCAAGAATGCTAATATTGAGGCAAGTAACCTTGAGCTCTGCACATTTATGGACATATTTTTCAGCCACTTCAACGACCTTAGTGTTCGCAATGCACCATGGTTTAATGTTAACCTTAAGCAGCTAGCAAAAAAAAAGGGCGGCTCTATAGGCTAGCCCCGTTACGTCCTAGTGACATGCGCTAGGAATCGTAAAACCGGCTTCCGAAGAATACATCACCTCCCTCAAAAACTCGAAGCATAATTATCAACAAAATACCTTACGGTGCTTGTTGATAACCGATGCACGAAATTTCTGGCGCTCTGTAAATCCCAAAGCTAATAACACACTAACCCTTATCGATAGATCTGGTGGTGCCATTTCGCCTGAAAAATATGCATCAATGCTTAACACCGTTTTTTCTCGCAACATTTCTGAAGGCGTAAATGTCTCACTGCCCGAACTTTCATGCTCCGAATACACCATTACGTTTCCTACACTAATTAATTCTAACAGAGTTGAAAAGTGTAATTAACAAATTTAAGTTTTCCTCTTCACCCGGCTGCGATGAGATTACCACAAAGTTTTTGAAAGCCACAAATGGGTATATATCAATTATATTCACCAAGCTATTTCAGCAGCCATTGGAGACGGGGTCTGTGGCAGTTGAATGGAAGATCGGGAAAGTGATTCCACTTTTCAATTCTGGTAGCCAGCAATCACCATTAAATCACCGGCCCATTTCCCTCACAAGCATTCCTTGCAAAATGTTTGAGCATATTTTGTTTTCAAACCTTGCTTTGTCGAATCAAATTCATGTTCTTTCACCATCACAACATGGTTTTCGCAAATCATACTCTTGTGAAACCCGGCTAATATCTTTTCCTCACAAACTTCATGCCATCCTTGATCGTTCTTCACTAATCGACTGCATTTTTCTAGACTTTTCTAAAGAATTTTACAAGGTATGCCATAAATTGCTTCTCGACAAAGTGCGCCAGCTTAACATAGACTCTAAAGTGCTCTTTTGACTAGAAATATTTCTTACTAACTGTTCCCCCCAGTTCGTGTCTACAACTAACTTTAATTAAGAGCATACTGCTGTTAGATCTGGGTCCCCCGAGGAGCGGTACTAAGCCATTTGCTCTTTCTTATTTGCATTAATGACTTACCTTCCTGTTTTTCTTCATACAGTAACCTATTTGTCGATGATAGTGTTGTCTATCGGGAAGTAACCTCAGCTGATCATACTAAGGCCCTTCAATCTGAATTTTACGCTATTAACAAATGGTGTAACATATGGTTGATGAAACTTAACATAAGGGAATGCAAATATGTGCGCATATTTAGAAAATCATCTGTTTCGTCCAATTACCACATCAATATAACTGATAATGGTTAAAATCATGACCAGTTGGTAGAGTCGTTGTGGTATGAACCTCTCTTCTTGTTTTTTGTCTTTTGTGAATGGTTTTTTCCTTCAATAATACTGCTTTGAAGAACGTGTTCTCGTATAAATACCTTGAAATTCCCATTAGATGAAACCTCTCTTGGCCAGACCACATTACGTATATAATTAACAACGCTAATCGTATCTTAGGATACCTCCGACGGAACTTTGCAAACGTACCTGAATCTTTAAATTAGTCATGTAGAAAACGCTCATTCGCTCAAAACTAGCATACGCCGCCTCCGTCGGGGATGCAAGCCTTGACAACCTAATTTGTTCAATAGAAATGGTTTAAAATAATTCTACACCATTCATTCTTTCTAACTACGACCGAACATCAAACATATCTTCCATGAAATCAAGTCATGACCTATCATCCCTTGCATCCCGTCGTAAGTTATTTCGTTTGAGTTCTTTTCACGCCATATTGCATCAGCCTCATCGCAATAAGCTTATTTCACCTCCTGAATATGCTTCATGCCGCTTAGATCCCGCACTAAAAGTTCAAATTGCAAAACTGATGCTTTTTTTTCATTCACTCTTACCACGGACATCAGAAGAGTGGTCACCTTCCTCGCATGTAACCTCCACCACAAATCACCACCTGTTTAAGAACGCCGTAGCTAACATTGTCTAATTACAATATTATGCGTTTGTTCGTATCGCTCTCTCTCTCTCTCTCTCTCTCTCTCTCTCTCTCTCTCTATATATATATATATATATATATATATATATATATATATATATATATATATATATATATATATATATATATATATATATATATATATATATACTTTCACATGGCCCCAACTCCCCTCTTAATGCCTTTGGCCTTCTTCAGGGTATACCTTAAATAAACGAAATAAAAATAAATACATTGATTCGAGCTTGCTCCTATTGCGCACCGCGCTCGCGGCCCAACGTGGTGCGAACGCGATGTCCCGTTATTATAGACTTCTCACTTATAGAAGCGCTATAACCAAACTAAGATATTGCAGAACGAAACTACCATTTAGTATAGCGTAAAATTATGTAAAAGAGTGGCCACTGTGTTTCGACGACAGACACTAGTAGTTGGCATGGGTTAATCGGGCTCTTAAATTTACTAGTTGGTGAAAGCATTGGGGTGCACGTAAGAGCTCTGCTCTCCCCTGACCACCCCTCTTGTTCTTGTTTTCCAGAGATATAATTTGCGAGTGTAGCGGTACATGTACCGTGTAATCATTTAATCATCCGTGCAAGTACATTAAATGCGCATTATGTTGTCACCTTTGGTAAGGCTCGCTTGTCATGCAAAATTTGTTTACCTACACCAAAAGAGGTCGTGAACAGGAGCCCAACAAAGTGTGATTATTTCGTTGAAAAGTATAGTTAATTTTTGAAAAGACTGTCAGGAATGCTGTCCATGTCGGCACTCTTTTTGTGGCAAAATTTATTCGAAGTAAGCAGAATGGCTGAAGCAAGAGCGAAATAAACACTGTAAACAAACGGTTGCCAAGTTCACGTTGATGCAGCCTTACTGCTACTTTGTTATGTACGAGAAAATAACACATTCAATGTTATATAAATATTGAGAGATGCGCTACAGAGGGTATCGTGTTGTTCTTAAACGGGTGTAAGATGCAGTGGTATTTTGTATTTTGTATTATTATTATTATTATTATTATTATTATTATTATTTATTTGTCGTTAGGTGTATTCTTGTTTTGTTCAGTATCGTAGGTTACGATTTTTCGTCCTGTTTGCATCATTACGAGTACAGGATTGTGACTGTTTACGTATTTGGCTTGAAATATGGCTTTGGCGATTGTTGCGAGATGTTGCCACACTATGCGATGGCTGCTATCTCACTTTGTATTCTTTCTTTTCTCTATTGTTAAAGGTGTTTGTCTGGGTATTCGAGAACGAAGTTTTTTCAGTTCTTATCAGTGTCCATGCGAAAAATGCCATTTTCCTTCGTCACGCTTCTTTACGACTGTCCAGTGTGTGAACTGTAGAATAGATGAGAGAATACATTAAACCTCGCATCATTTTTCGGTTTACACAAGAAATCAACGTTGTGTAGAGACTGGCGAAACATCGATAGACAACATTTAGACTACCGTATACAATGAAATTTTTGCACTCTTAAGGATGCCGAAAGATCTTTTTGTGTGTGTGTGTGTGTTTACACCCACCATTGCACCTATTTATTACCTATGTATACTGATAGCACACCATATCATAGGGTGCAGAAGAAAATAAAACAATAAATAAAAATGAGATTTGCACTCTCAAAGGTGCTGAATGAATGTTTTAAAATCCACACCCATTGTTCATCCTTTTAAGGACTCTACGTATGCAGGGTATTTATGTGCATCCTATAAGGAGGGTGTTCTCACACCGATTCGCGTATCTTGAAATATGTCTTTGCTGGTAAAAGGGGGTTAAGGTAAAAGGGGCCTTCAAGTCTGATGAATGTATTTTTGTGAAACTACATGCAAGTGTGATCTAATTTAAGGTTCCTTATAGTATAAAGCCACTTGATGATAGAAAAGCCATTCATTTAGGAATAATTATTGTGTGTGATAAATAACAATTCCTTTTCACTTTATTCTTGCATTATTCTTGCGGTAAGCCCCTATTTCTTTGCATGGCTGATTCTTTTTTGTTTCAATAACTACTGTAAACTTTGAAAGAGGTTTACTCCTCCGACATCAAGAATCATGAATTGCAATTATATGCACCCGTGTTACGTCTGTGCAGTTTTACGACCAACTCAAGTATTATGAAATGTTCTTCTGGCATCATGCAGCTTCCAAATTGCGAGAAAACATCACGCAAGTAGTGGCACAAGTCATGTGTGCAGATACCATCTTCAGATGCGTTACAACATGCCTGCTGTGTCGTGTGGTGGATATATAGTATCTCGCTTCTACGCGAAGTTACTGCGCTCGAATTCACCTCTGTGCATTTACTCGGCAACGAATCTGTAAATGAATTCTTTGTTCTTGGAGCATACGTAGTAATGGCAAATAACAAAGTTTCAAATACGAAGGGCTTAAAAACATTGTATTTTTCGCTTTGCTCTTGGTTATATGACACGCCCCTCTTTAAAGGTCTTAATCGCAACATCTTTTTTGTGGGGCTGGCACGACACCGTCACGTCGTTTACTAGGCGATAAACGAAAAATAGACCTAAGGCTCTAAATTTTTCTGTAGAATAAGCCACTCAAGTAAGCAAGGCGAGCACAGAGTCAGGTTATACGCGCTATTAGAGAACTGAAGGGCCCCAAAACCACCTACGCTAGTACTTATGGTAATAATAATAATAATAATAATAATAATAATAATAATAATAATAATAATAATAATAATAATAATAATAATAATAATAATAATAATAATAATAATAATAATAATAATAATAATTGCGTTCTCACCAGACATTCTCGGGTCCTGATGCACACGTTGTGACATCAACAGGTTAATGGACGGGACGTCAACAGGGAAAAAGCTGTCGAAGAAGCGCACGAGAGACATCTATACCAATCCATCTGCTAGCGAACTTCTCCCCCCTCCCCCCCCATTGGCGAGGATACTGATGGAAGGGCTAAAAGCACTCCTTCATCTACGAGCTTTTAGTAGCTTGGGGACACTTAAGGCCATATACAGGGTGTTTTAGGGAACACTTTCAAAAATCTTAGAAGGTTGCCTCTGGTAGACATCGCAATTATACTTCATGAGCTGGTCTACTCAAGGCGGTGGACACTACTTGCCACAAAATTGACATGCGAAATTGACAAATTAACAAAAAATTCACTAATGAACTTTCTAACTAACTACCTTATGACTGACATTGCAAGTTACAAATTGTAGCCGTGGAGTCCACAAGGCGGATCCACTTGGAACGAATTCTCAGGAAGACGCCAGTTTCAAGATAATAATTCCCGAACTTGGTGCAGAAATACATCGGCGTTCAAGTTAATTTGCTAACAAAACGTCGTTTTATGCGTTGAAGCACACAAACATTATAAGAATATATGTCATGCACCAATGAAAACAGAATGCCAAGAGAGAATACTTAGGGAGAAATTTAACATTAAATCAGACGAGATATTTCTTTGTGGGTGCACGCTTCGCGTAACGTAGAATGAAAGTTAGGAGAAAATTTCCTTAAATGGTGGGACCTGTGATGTGCGACGACCCCCAGTTAGACATATCGTCACCTTCTCAGCTTACCTTGATTCGACGATGAGAATGTTAGATCTCTGCGGGACTCATCAAGATACGATAAACGTGGCACCAATGCTCAGCAGAGCCACGTGCAGCAGTCAATTAGTGCGCATCTGTTGATGTTCTGCCTCCAGTTGTACACCTTACTGAAGCTGTTGGGCTACTTATCTAATGCCAGCATTGCGAAGAGAAGTGGGCGAACTGGAACACCCCTTTGGTTCTTCTCGAGCTTAAACGTCGAAAGGAAAACTCTACATGACAACCTATAAACAACAGTATTTCCAAATGCGTGTGTGAAACAGACGATGTTCTCCAAAGAGTCGAGTACAATTCGGCAGGAGGTCTCACTGCCTTCTGCTCGCATATATACGTGAGAATGAACTCATCGGACTATGGTGTCTCATTTCTGTGCAGCGAAAGAGGCGAACAGGCACAGCAATTGACGGCCCAGGCTAGCAGCCCCCCTCCCTCGCCCTAACCCCACCTTTAATAAGCACTTTAACCCACCTACCAACCTAAATTCTTTCGTAGGTTTTACGTGCCAAAACCACAATATAATTATGAGCCACGTCATAGTGGGGATCTCAGGATTAATTTTGATATCCATTAGGGATTTAAAGTGCGCCCAATGCACTGTACATGAGCTCTTTTTGCATTCTGCTCCCATCGTAATGCGGCCGCCTCGCGCTCACCGCCTCGAGCACACCACCATGAGCTTAGCAGTTCAACGCCATTGTCCCTGGGCTGCGAGGAGACGATCGGTTCGTGTGACTTGTCTTTGTACAGTAAGTTTCGACTGCACTTGTTAGAGCGCATGATCACCCCTTTTCAAACAGGATCATCCCAAATTGCCCAAAAGCGAAATGAAAAAAAAAAACAGCTTAAAAACTTTGCTATGCTTCTGGAGGACACGCGAACCATCAGTCTCGGAAAGTTGTCGCTTGCTTCTTCATGTTTATCTCCACCAATATTTCTCTGTATTTATTTTATTGCGTTTCGCAATGTATGATTTTTTAGTCATTTTCCTACTTCCCTCAGCATAGGGTAAGAAAGCATATAGTGCCATAATGTTGTAACTTAGAAAAGCGCGGCTGCATCGGTTTGCGCAATGATGTCGTTTTTAGCCTACCTCCAACACGCTGGTTTGAACTAGATGCTCTAGATGCTTTTGCTAGCTGCTGGCAGTTGTGTGTGTATGTTTGTCACAGTGTGTGAATAAGTCAGTGAGCGGGTGTATGTGTGTGTGTTGGCGAGGGGGGGGGGGGTGGCGCTTCATGCATTACCAATCTCATGTACAGTTGCATGCCAGCTGTAAGGCGACATAAGCATCTCCAGCAATCATTAAAGAATGCCTATCATTCTCTACTGATCCCTCCCTTCCATTTTGCCATCCTGTCTTTCGACTATTACGTCTGTTGCTGCGCGCAATACTCACTACCCCCTGAAATAAAAACAGGGATTGGGAATGACAGCGAGACTGATTGCTGCAACGAGTCTTATAGCAAAGCAAGGATTCTTGCCCGAGCTTACATCCACAGGGTTCAGGTGCTCAGCAGCTTCCAATATACGCATTTTGCATACATATCCCACTCAAGTCTATGACAACAAGAAATCTTTAACAAAACAACCGGTTGTTGTGGAAATACGACCGTAAGAATAAAGATATCTAATTACAAACAGCCTGCTACTGTTGAAATTTGGGAAAGTCAGAGGGTAGGAAAGACATCACAAGCAAATTGTGGACGCCTGCCGATTGTCATTATGTAAGTGAAAGCGCTAACATGCCATGGAAATTATTGATGGCAGAAATAAAGTTCAAGAGGGGCACATCTTTGCACAGCACATTCAACCATTCGCGCCACGATCGCCTTAAAAGGCAGTTGAAAACATTATCTTTCAGTGAGGTGCATGCTTCAGAAAACAATTAAGGCAGCCAAATACACACAGGTAACATTTTCTGAGATTAACACATATAAGTTTCATGGGGAAAAACTGAAGCAATAATTAGCACTCACAGTTACAAATACCTCAGGCACTAAAATGGCAGCGTTATCTGCTGTCACGCTTGGACCAAACTAAAAATTTACTTTTGCGTAATCACCTTAGCGCGAGCTCGTATTTGATAATTCTTAGTTCAACATTCGGTTTATTCGTTCCCTCATGAAAGGCACGCCATTGTGTTTGCTAAGTTGAAGCGTTCGCACTTCTTGAATAGAAGTTTTCATGTACTGCAAGTGCATAAAGCACAGCCCAGTTGCAAGACATCCTGTTAAAGAGGTTGACGACAGCTCTTTCGAAACGGAAGGTAGATGCGATCCCAGAACGAACAGCTACGGAAAGCTCTTTGCCTGAAAACGGTTTTAAAAGCTCGTGACAGCAAAGAGAGGGCTGGGGAGCAAGCGTCGCCGTCACGTCCCAGGTGTATTGCGGCAATATCCTACCTCACACTGGTGTTAGGAATGTACGGAAAATATTTGGAGAGCAGATGCAACTCGCTGATGCTGCAGAGAGTGTTTCAGCGAACACGAAAAGTCATCGCCCCGGCTTTTTTGGAGGGAGAAAAATTCCATAAAATGGAGCAACAAGACGATAATCTTATGCAGGAATTCACCTGCACCCATGATATATTGTTATAAATACGAAATAATCTAGACAAATTCTACTTGTGTAACTGCTGAACAGTGTTCGATGTCATTCACGTCCGATATAAAAGGCTTTAGCTTGGAAAGAAAGAGCATTTCAAAGTATGAGAGAGAATTGTAGGGAACCCAAGGGCGATGTATATGGTTAGCTACAACCGTATGAGCAAACTAGACAGCTCTAGTGGTCCTTTGAGATAAACTTTTGTTCAGTTTATATTTGAACACGAATACAACTCAATCAAGGGCTGTCCGAAATAAATTTTATAGAGCTAGTATTATTATACTCTTGATCCAGTTGAAAGCCATGTTTTAATAATTGCGACAAATACACGACTTCTTGGTTTCAACATGTTTTCGGCAATCGATGTCTCGGCTATTAAAATAAAGTTCTGGGCGTCGGTATTCAGGCAAAAAGTTGAATGTTGCGTAAACTATCTGGTATTAGCTTTTTGTTGACGTTCTGATATGAGACAGTTTAGAAAAAGAGCGGTGGAAACATTGCAGAGAAATATGCCAAGGCAGCAGTAGTGACCATTTCATGTGTTCAGGGCTCCGTTCTACTTAAGGGTTGGATATTAAATCCCGCGCCGCTTCTTCTTCCTCTTCTACGCTCCTGCGGTGGGACGTTGCATTATATTGCGTCTTGCATTGATAGCAGAGTGTAGGTGTAAGACAGTCGGTGATGCATGATTTTGGGAAGTTACCGCAAGCGAAACACAAGACTTTTATGCCAGCCACTGAGCTGCACAGGGGCGATGGTAGCACACATATTACGGAGTTTTACTGTTCCATTATCTTGTTCTTGTTCTACAAAAATAGATATATTCGGCAAGTAGTTACACCATAAAATAAATATATTATTTGAAGCATCAGAAATTGATATCTTTGTTCCCTGAGATCATAGCGAGACAGTCTGAGAGGTACGTTGGTGTACGATATTTATATATTGAGTCATGTCATGGCTGCTCAGTCAACGAAAAATTTTCTGCGTCCAAACGAACCAATCTGGAAGAGAGCAACGTAGTTTAATAAATCAGTGAACTATGCCGATAACGTTCGAAAAATAGAAACTCAGCAATGGGTACAAAAAGGCGCATACCTGACATAAATGTCTACCACATCTTCTTTCACGCTTTACTTTCCCGGTGGTGGTGGTAACAACTTTATTGAGATTCTGCTCAGTTATCTGGCAGGCCCGAGTCCTAGGATGGCCCCTCACGAGGAGCGACCCTTTCGGCCCAGGCAACGAGGGCTTTTTGTCGTTTTTCATCCGGCGTTCTGAGCAGCTCCTCCCACGTCTGTTGGGAGGGAGCTGGCAGGAGCGACCTGGGAGGGGGTAAGCCCTCGCACCCCCAAAGAATGTGATTTTGGGTAGCCAATGTTTGATTTGTGCAATTTTGACAAATTGGGTTCCATTGCCCGTTGGTAATTATGGATAGCCAATGTGGGTTGGGGAACGATTTAGTTTGGATTCGACGCAGGATCGAGGCTTGCGCTCGCGTGAGGCTTGCGTTTGGAGGCGGGTAAATTCGCCTTTTTTGCTTGTAATAGTTTGTTATTTCCTGGTATGTCGTCGGTGCCTCATCCATGGGATCCGAGTCTGAGGGGCACATCTCCCGGTTGATTAGACCTCGGGCTACCCAGTGCGCCTCCTCATTCCCTTGATTCCCCGAATGGGCAGGGACCCATACGAGTTCAACAGTGTTTTTATTATTAAAGTCCCGTAGGACTCGCGCTGCACATACGCCTATGCTGCCTCTCGAAAAGTTGACTATTGCCCTTTTGGAGTCGCTTATGATTGTTTGCACGGAGGGATTCATGATGGCCAAAGCAATGGCAGTCTCTTCCGCTTCCACGGTGGACGCTGTTTTTATGGTCGCGGCGTTGAGGATACTTCCCTCTCCGGTCACGACGCTCACTACGTAAGTTTGGTGATTTTGCTTTGCTGCATCAACATAAGCGGTGTGCTGGTTGTTTTGGTACCTTTCCTGAAGGGCCTTGGCTCTGGCAGACCGCCTCTTGTCGTGTCTCCCAGAGAGCATGTTCTTGGGTAATGGTTTTATAACCAAACGGCTTTTGACCGCACCGAGTAATGTTGTTCTTCCTGCTGAATTCATAACGGGATTCAGCCCGAGTTTACTTAGAATAACTCTGCCAGTTGCGGTGCGGGAGAGTCGTTCACGTTGGGCTGTTTTATGGGCCTCCACGAGTTCGTCTAGGGTATTGTATATACCTAGCTCAAGTAATCGTTCAGTGTTCGCATACCTCGGGAGACCAAGGGCAGCTTTATGAGCTGTGCGAATGACGCTGTTAACCTTTTCCTTGTCAGAAAGGCGTAGGTGGTAGTAAGGGAAGGAATACACGACGCGACTGATCAGGAAAGCCTGCGTCAAATGGCAGATATCAGCCTCCTTCATACCGCGGTGTCGTGTGGCTACTCGTCTGATTAGGCCACATATTTGGCGGGCTGTCGTCCGTAATCGGACAATCGCCTCAGAATTATGGGTGTTATGTTGAATTAACATCCCCAGGACTCTTATAGTCAGTACGGGCGGAACTGGGCCGTTTTCCATACTGACTCGTATAGGGAAGGTGGCGTCCCTTTCGGAGGCGTGTTTGGTTGATTTATCACGGATGACGAGAAGCTCCGATTTCGTCGGCGAGCACGCTAGACCATTCTGTCGCACAAAATTTTGTACGGTATCCGCGGCCGCTTGTAATGCTTCCGTGATTTCTCCATCGGAACCGCTATTGGTCCAGATGGTGATATCATCGGCATAGATGGAGTGTTTGATATGCGGGATGCTTTCCAGTAACCAGGACCGGAATTCCGTCCGCCTTCGATATCTAAGACGAGGCAAGTAGGCAGAAGAAGGGCAAACACTCGCCACTGACATTGTCTAGCGTGCAGACGCATGTTTGTTTAGTCGACATCAGCCATATGTCTAGCGCGAAGTGTCGCCGTAGTTCGAACGTAAAGATATGCTTTGCTTTCTGACCGTGAGTTACGTATAGTGTGGAATGCTTATATCATGTGTCCCATCTAGCCTTTGGTGAGCTATTAATAGAAAAAGAAATGATTAAAAATGCAAACAAGCACGGTGAAAGATACAATTGTAAGGCCTACGGTGTTCCGTCGTCCGAGGTCTGATGACCGAACACCGTATATAGGTCCTGTAATTTTATATTGTAAGGTAGTTTTTAGATTATTGTTTTATTTTAACAGCTTGTCTAACGTTAGCTGAAGCATCCTATGCGGAGTGACCATTTTTAAGCTTTCCAGAATATTCAAAGCTTGCCTGATGCAGGTAACAAATTTCTACTCCTTGAGCTGGATTATTAAGAACGGCGAGCATAAATTGCGCGAGAAATTAAAACATCTATTCAACTAAATAATAGGAAAATTCACTAATGACTTCCTTAAGTAATTACTTTCCGGTACATATTGGCTATTTACGAATTGCAGCCGGTGAGTTTGCAAGGTTTATCCACTTCAAACTAATTTCCAGAATGACACAGTTTGGAGATATCCGCCATCAAACCCGTCGTAAATTCGTATTGTAGGTCCACTTACTCATTTACCAAGATACTCTTTTATGCATTGAACCACAAGAGTAACTGGACGCCCATGTATTTCGTAACATACTTCTAGAAACTATATCTCGAAACTGGTGTCATTCAGGCGAATAATTTCAAGTGTTTGTCTCGCGTACTCGCCGGCTACAGCTCTTAAATTGCAATATGTGCTGCAAAGCAATCATTTCAGAAGTTAATTAGATCATTTTTCGTAATTAGTTGAATATGTGTTTCAATTTCTCGTGTTAGTAATGTCCGCCACTTCTAATAATCCAGTTCAAGCACGACAATTATGATATCTGGCACAGGCGATAATAAAAGTTTCTGGAAAACTTAAGAAAAATGATCAACCCATATAGCGAGATGAAACAATTTCAAGAAACATTTCTAAGAAAGAATATGTACCTTGATATTCATTGCTTCGCTTCAAGGATGTCATGTGCTTTCTTCGAAGCATGCTATTCTACCGTTGACCCGTAGCGGCTGTGGCTAGGTCGTTGCGCTGCGGAGCCTGCGGTCGAGAACTTGGTCATGGCCAGTGCTACCGGATTTCGATCGGGGTAGGATGCAAGAATGATCGTGTACCGTGCATTGGGCGTGTGGTAAAGAAATCAAGGTGGTTAAAATTAAACCGGAGTCTTCCGCTACGGCATCACCAGAACTCACTATCGAGTATGTTGGCGTTAAACCCCACAGTGTAATGACTGAACATTTATTCCTTAATTGGTTTAGATAACTGATCACTTCAGTAGGCGCTGATAAACATAAACCGTGTCACATGAACGAATAGAAAATACAGGGAGCAAACCATAGGACCACATACAGCGACTCGAGAGACCCTCCATTTTGTCATCATGCATAATGCGCTCCCCTTACGTTCTCGGTTGCGCCTGACGGTCATTGCATGCCTTCAGTCCAGAAGCTTGTTGTGCTAGGCACTATAGTAATGACGTACCTAGCTAGCTTTTGCGCGTGAAAAGAAATGAAAGGAAGTGATTGAAATGAGCTTATCAAAACTTTCACGATACAGCTGCGCCTTAGGAGGAAGGCAAAAGGCGAAGTACTTGACGGGGCGCTTCCCTACAAAAAGCCATCGCATTTGACGGCCTACTTGGCACAGTCAACGTGAAATTACCCATTGTAATTATGGTTCGATCGGCGGTTCGGCCGATGGTGGGAAGCAGAAGTATTCTTTAATGTGCTGTATAAATATTCACACGGTCAAGCAACTAACGTGCTGCTCCAGCTGACATTGGCGATGCACGAAAAGAGCCATTCATACACGCGCACATACCACGCACAAGTAACGGGCACAAGCATACAGGGTAGTAAGGATATAGAGCATCGGGTTCAAGCTAGCGTGCAGGACGAAGAATAATAGCATCTTCGCTACGCGCATAGCCCTGGCTGCGCCGTTCCAAGGTCCAAGAATATATTGTAGCATGAAGGAACCCCCCAGTGAATTTATAGCATGTTTGATAACTGGTATTGTAGTCGCAATGCGCGTGGTGTTGCAATGATGTCATCGCCAACACTGCACATACAACATGCGATTGATCGCATCAATTTCCATCTGTGTGTAAAATAGTCATTGTAGGCAACTTATAAACAAATGCGACACATTCCAAGTAAACATTTGGCGCGGCGACTCGGTCAGGTTTACATGATTTACTCCGGTGTAAGAATCGCTCCTTTGACTTATCATCCGTTCGTGTTTCCCACTTCTCTTCTCTTGTGTCCTGTCTGCACGCCTCACTTTTGCATAATGATTTATCATGTCCATTCCTGGTATTTGAAAAGCCCTGTTAGCTATACGAAGACCAAATCTGTGTTTTGAGGCACCTATGTTGCTCGAAAAAAAAAAGCACCAAGGTTTCATTAGCAAAACTTTTTTACTTAATAAGGCAACATAGTACTTAGGTTTATAATATTACTTACCGAGAATAATTATACTTAGTTCAGAATAATGCGGTTTGAAAGTTTGAAAGTTAGAAAGTTTGAAAGTTCGAAAATTTATTTAACATAATGAACGTATACAATTGCAAAGTACACACTTTTGGGACCCAACAAATTTGTTAAAGGGTCCCTACCGATTGTTATTAGGAAAGAAAACACTTCTATGGCAGCTGTTTTTTTATACTGCAATATCACATGAAACCTAAATAGCTGAATAAGTAAAACAAGAAAATACAATAGTAGGGAACATTTCACAAATGAGATAAATTTTTCTAAGAATTTTCTTTGTTACGTCATCGAAAACAACGGCACAGGAAAAGAAAAAAAAAGAAAAGTGAGGGCATGTGCAAGCATGCACAGTGTTACGCATTGTTAATAAGTGAGAGTTTTAATTGTTTAAGAAATGTGTGCAATGTTCTTAGAGTGGTTAGCTCACTATCAAGCTTATTCCAAACTTAGGTACCTGTAAACTGTAGCGTAGAGCGACCGTAATTAGTATTTACCTTAGGCAATAAAAACTACAGCGACATGGGTTTCCAACATGGCGAAGTGAGGGATGGAGCGAGACTGTTGTCAAGGCCAGTTTTTCATTAACTATTTGATGCATGACGGAGGCGATGTTGTATGTTGTCAAATCGTAAATGTTGAGAGTTGAGAGTTGTTAAGGGTTTTAAATAGGTTTTAAAAATTTGACGTAGTAGTTCTGCGGAAACCCGCAAGGTGGAGAGAAGTAATGAATAAAGGGAAAGTGAGACATCCACCCGTTCGTAGCAATCCTGGTCCGGGTTCGAGTCCCGGACCAGGACGAATTTTTCTTCAACTATGAGGCTTTTCTTTCGAGGAACCCGTTTGGGTTTCCTTTGTAGCAATTGCTACGAACGGGTGGATGTCTCACTTTCCCTTTATTCAGGTTTTAAAAATGTTGAGATTTTTTAGAATTTATTTGAATCACCACTATAATATTATGAGCGTGCGGTGGTTATACCATGAGTTATAAGCAAACGTTCATACGTGTGGCTCTCACAAGTCGTGAATTTTCATATGCATACGTAGTGGATGGCCGTTGGCAATTGGCTACGCGATATGCTACAGTTTAATACAAAATCATAAATTATTATATTGGGATTGCTGCTTGAAAAGTTGCGCAAAGAAATTTTAGTTTGCTGACTTGCAAGAAAGTAGTCGAGCTTTATGTATTTTGTCCTAGTATACGTTCGAACCCTTTATGGCGTAAATATCACGGTTAAAGTATTACTGTTACATTGGCTTACATGCCTAAACCGGTGGGGGGGATGGGCAAAGGGGTGGGGGGGGCAGGGGAGGGGCAGGGGATGGGCACTTTTCTTACCACTTCTGATAGGGTAGGGGCAAAGTAGGCCATTTCCTCCACCCTCGTTTTCAGAGTGGGCACTGTCAGCGGCATACTGGCAAATCCACCAAAACAGCTGATGCCAAGTTTGTTTCACAATTGCGCCCACATATCTATATGGACGAATCACAATCAACCACTCTACCTATATGACTTTCATAGGTTATGGAAAGGCATTTTATCCAGTAGAGACACCAGCAGTCATGAAGGTACTGCGTAATCAAGATGGAGTAGAGAGTACATCAATCAGAGTACAGGACGCTTATGTGAATATCTTGGGACATGTCTGTCAAGATTCCACAAGTATCGTGTTTCTTCACAGCAAAAATTGAAAATTACCGATCAATAAAGGCTTGAAGCAAAGAAACGCAGTCTCTCCAATTCTATGTACTCCATGCTTAGAAGTAGTGTTTAATCTATTAGATTGGTAAGGCTCAGGAGTGAGAATCAACAACGTATATCTCTACAACCTTTGGTTAACAGATTATATTGTCTTCTTTAGCTACGCTAGGGATGAATTGCAAGAAATGATCGTGAACATTAAACGAGAAACTGTACGAGTAGTGTTGAAAATTAATATGCATAACAGAAATCTAATGTTACATAGCCTGATATTGGAACTAGAATTCATAATCGGCAGTCAGCCTCTAGAATCTGTGCAGAAGTACGTTTCTCTTGCCCAATCTAGGTGTATCTTGGTCACAGGGGACCCAGATCATTAGAACAATTTGTCGAAGAATAAAAATGGGTTGGGGGGCATACGACCGTAAATACCAAATTCTGACGAGGAGCTTACTACTGTCATTGGGAAGAAAAGTGTACAATCATCGTATTGTATGGGGGCTAAAATTTGGGGCAGAAAGTTGGATGTTAACAGAGAAGCGCTAAAACAAGTTAAGAGGAAGTCGCTCGGGTCCAAATCCGATGCCGCATTTGCAAACACGTGTAAAAAACAGAAACACTTTTCTGAGGTAACCTCTGCGCCGAATTTAATGAAATTTGTTGCATTTGATCATAATTGTATTACCAATTTGTATAATATGCTTCTTTATCGCAGTATTAAATGAACAAATGAATTAAGCAAATACAATTGGTATAATTTTCTTTAAACGAAAGTAAGAACAGAGCCTACCAACTATTCTAAAACTTTCTTGTAACAAACTGTCTTCAAACAAAAGTAAAAACACAGCCTACAAACTTTTTTAAAACTTACTTTTAACAAACTTTCTTCAAACAAAAGTAAAACAGAGCCTACAAACTTCCTTTAAACTTTCCTTTAACAAACTTTCTTCAAACAAAAGTAAAAACAGAGCCTACAAACTTCCTTTAAACTTTCTTTTAACAAACTTTCTTCAAACGAAAGTAAATACAAAGCCTACTAACTTCCTTTAAACTTCCTTTTAACAAACTTTCTTCAAACGAAAGTAAATACAAAGCCTACCAACTTCCTTTAATCTTTCTTTTAACAACCTTTCTTCCAACGAAAGTAAATGCCAAGCCTGCCAACCTTTTTCTAACAAGCGTTAATAGGAAGTAAAAGTACATAGGATGTTAATAAAGTTGATAGAAAGTTGGAAAAAAGTCTAAAGAAAGTAAGTATGCATTTTTGCATGGGGACAGAGAAGGTTAAATTCTAGTGACTGTTAGAAGCGAAACTTCAATTTAAGGTTTGACTAAAATAAAAATAAACAAAATTGTAAGGTTGAAAAAGATAGAAGCACGAAGTGTGCCATTTTGTAGCTCTGCATCAAGAACAGCTATCGGATTTCTGTCCATTGTACTCATCAGACAATTCGAAGCAGACAATTTTAATGTTAGATTAGATTTTACGTGAATTTGTTAGATTGGTTACGAGGGTTTTGCAAGAGCTCTACCCATATATGCCTTGCTTTTTGAGAGTCATGTCGATTGAGAGTAAATTTTGTCCGCCTTAAATGTACTATTAGGTACAATTCACAGAATTATGATATCTTTTGCCATTTCTCAGTTACAGAGTAATAAACATGATAGTTTCGGTTTCCGCAAACTTGCAAGTTACGAGTTTTTATTTTAAAGAACTTATGACGTAAATCGAAGATTCGCTACCAGCAGTGACTATATTTTAACTTTTTCGTTCAATTGTTACAAACCTCGTCAAATTTGGAGCAGTGGTTGCCGAGAAAGGCGATTTCTCTTTTCGCATGTATTTAGATAGGAGCCGCCTAGCTCAAGCTTCATTTAAGGAAAGCACAAAGAGCGATGGAACGAAAAATGTTAGGCGTAATTAAAGTCAGGAGACAGGGAGAGAGTGGTGTGGATCAGAGAGCAAATGGGGGTAACCGATATTTATTTGACATTAAGATAAAAATTGGTACTCGGCAGCCCATCTAACACGTAGGACACATAACCGGTGGACTGTTACAGTTACGGAATGGGCACCAATGGATGGTAAGCGCAGTCGAGGGTGGCAGAAAATTAGGTCGCGTGATGAGCTCGGGAGATTTGTAAGCACAAGTAGTAACCAGTCGCGCTAGACAGGGACAATTGAAGATCGCTGGGAGAGGCCTTCGTCATACAGGTGGACGTAAATATAGGATGATGATGCTAAATATGATGACGATGATGATGATGAAGTAAGCTTCTTTTGTTACTTTCGGACCTCGCCACCGTGCGGTGCAGAGGGTGACTCCCGGTCGGCCGCACTAGGAAGTCAAGCACGGTTCTTCGTGGTACGAGCAACCTGCGGGTCGTGCGTAGCACGCCTGCATTGCAGAACAAGCTGTCATCGAGCAGTCCAGAACCAGTTTCACCTTTGCCGCTTGCGTTATCCCGCGTTTTCTGGAGCCGGCTACCTTATTGCCCCCTTCCGAAAAATTTAAAGTAACTCTTGCTTTTTAATGATTTACCGATATAGCTGTATGATCACTGTTGTCATTATAGCGATTTTGTCGCTAGGTTTAGCGACTCTCTTTTTTTTTTTAGCAACGGTTTTCTATTTGTAGCGACGAGCGACATTTTGAGAGACTTAGTGAATCGTTGGCGAGATTTTAATGAATTGTAAGTTATAAGTATTCCTCCAAGAGTGGCCTTATCAAGCGCAATTTATTCTTGAAAAGCTATACATGCAAGCACAATAAATTCGGGAGCATGATGAAGCAATAGCTGCCTTCAAGTTGGCAGTCTTCACATTGTGATTGGACTTCGCAGCACAGTGGTCCTCACAAACTTCACACTGCACTCATAAAATAGATTCTTTTTTTGTTTGTTCGTTACAAGCCGATTCGAAGGTGTTTAGATGTTCCGGGTTTGGCGGTATCAATAAATGATTTCAGTTGGTCGACGATCACAGGCGTGGAAGTCAATTATTTTGTGTTCAGATTTCGAACACAACAAGTGAACAAGAGAGATCCACTGTATAGAAAAGCCAGTATATCTGAGCGGCTAAGCTCGCTCACGCGAATCTGAACAAATCGCTGCCTTTTCTCACAGTTTTTGCACAAATCGATTCTTCGTCGTGGCTTTCAGGTAGATCAAGGACAAAAGCGTAGTATTTGACCTGTTAAAGCTCGAGTACAACTGTTCTCGCCGTTTCAACCGCGTGTGGCTAAGCGCGTCCTGCGGGATTTTGTTGTATTGTCATTGTTAGAATGTAAAGTCTGCCTTTTCGAGCTAAAAAGACAAGGTTATTGTTTGTTTCATTGGTGCTGTATATCTAACTTTGCCATCTAAAGGTAAGCGTGGACTATGCGCTGTCATCATCCGTAACTAATATTAGTAAAGTAAAAGCCCGCTATAGCCTGCAAGTAAACACTGTTTATTCGTCACTTGCATTGAGATTAGACTAGCATGAAAAGTCATGTTATGTTACAATATGCAGTGTTATAAAACACGCCCGCGTGTTCTGACATATCAGCATGTCAACCAACCTTCGTGCCTTTCGGCAAAGTTTCCGTCAAAAGGGTCTTCATCACCTGGCATCTGTCCTTTTTCAAGTCACCATTATTATTGGAACAGAAGCCAGGGCTTCTATTCGACGATCAATAAGCGCCCCTGGGTTCGCCACTGGTTGTCAAGAGCTCGAGGAAGCTGCAAATTACGGACCCGATCGAAGACACCACTGGCTGCTCTGAAGATTGGCCCTGAACGTGGCGGCACAAAAGAAACCGAAAAAAAAACGAAGGCAGTTGACATACAGTTTCTTGCGGGCGCCTTCAGCACTCAGAATGTGTATGCATTGGCGAAGATAAAGATAATTCAATAGTGGCATCTACTGTTCTCGTGTGTGTGTGTGTGTGTGTGTCTTTTTAATGTCAGAATTCTTGAATTCTATAGTGAAGAGAGAGAGAGAATGAAGAGGAAAGGCAGGGAGGTTAACCAGATATGAGTCTCCGGTTTGCTACCCTAAACTGGGGATGGGGGATAGGGGTTAGAAAGATGACAGAGAGGAAAACTCAAAAAAAAGAAAAAAAAGGAACGCGCACACATGGAGACACACACACAAAAGGCGTTCCAGTTAAAGTCGTTCACACAGGCCGGTAGATCGCAAGCGCAACAGCGCTTGCACGGCCTTCTTCTGTGACGGTAGGTCCTTTCGATGTTGTAGAATTCTTTTTTCGAATAGCGGTTGGTAGTCCAGTTGGTCAAGTTCGTGGCTAAGGCATGCCCTCTATGGACTGTACTGCGGGCAGGCGCACAAAATATGGCCAATTGATTCTTCACGGCCTCAGTGGTCACAGGTTGGGGTGTCGGTGATCCCTATGCGGAAGGCATAGGCTTTAGTAAAGGCAACGCCCAACCAAAGTCGATATAAAAGTGTCGCGTCTCTACGGCGAAGCTGTGATGGCACTCGAAGGCTTAATGTTGGATCAAGTGAGTACAGTCGCGTATTTCTTAAATATGGCTCATTCCATTGCGACCCGGTGCACTGCCGAGCAAGTAGGCGGAGCTTCCGTGCCGTGTCAGTTCTAGAAAGAGGAATTGGGACGTGGCGCTCCTCAGTATGGGCTGAGCGGGCAGCGCGATCCGCCTGTTCATTGCCGATAATCTCGCAGTGACTTGGAAGCCACTGGAAGATTATTTCATGGCCTGCTTCACTTACATGGTGTAACGTCTCTGTAATATGGAATATTAGTTGTTCGTGCGGTCCGCGTCGTAAAGGTGACAGTAGAGACTGCAGTGCCGCCTTCGAATCGCAGAATATTGTCCATATGTGTGGCGGTTCATCACCAATGTGATGAAGGGCAGAAAAGAGCGCTGCGAGCTCTGCTACCGTCGATGTTGTCGCGTGGGTCGTCTTAAATTTGATTGTTGTAGCTTTCGCTGGTATGACGATTGCCGCCGCGGAGCTGCTTGGAAGGACAGATCCATCAGTGTAAATATGCGTAAAGTCACGGTAGTTCTCGTACAAATATAGTAGCGTGAGCTGTCTAAGGGCTGGTGATGACAGATCAGCTTTTTTCGAGATACCACGTATTGCAAGGTTGATTTTTGGCTGAGCGAGGCACCATGGAGGGATCGAAGGTCTCGCAGCCGGAGTGAAACAAGCTGGCAACGATTCATCATATGCAGTTATCGTTTGGCTGAAAGATGTGTGTGGCCTGTCCGCTGGTAGAGAGGCTAAATGGTGACGAGGAGTCCTGGCTAGATGCCTTATATGGGTCCTGAGTACTTCAATTTCAATGTGGGTCTTGACAAGGTGGTCTCTAGCGATTGCTATCGTAGCCACTGTTGAAGCACTCTGAGGCAGGCCTAGACAGATCCGGAGCACTTGACCCTGAAGACTTTGTATTGTGCGTAGATTCGTTTTGCTTGTGTTGTTTATTGCTGGCAAGCCGTATCGCAGAAATCCTAGAAGAAGCACCCTGTACAGTTGTAACATGGCACTAGGCGACATTCCCCAGGTCTTGCCAGCGAAAAACTTGAACAGGTGGCAGATGCCTGTCAACCGTTTTTTCACGTATGATATGTGTTGGCTCCATGACAAGTCTCTGTCGATTATGACACCTAGAAACTTGTACGATCGGACCCGTCGTATTATTTGGCCATTTATCATTACACTCTAATTTGCCATGGGTTTGCGCGTAACTAGCACTAGTGTGCATTTCTCGAAGGAAATTTCCAGGCCTCGATTACGGAGGTAGATAGCAGTTTGTGTGGCGGCTCTCTGAATTCTCGCTCGCAACTGTAGGCGTGTTACTGCAGATGTTCATATGCAGATGTCATCCGCGTACATTGATAGCCTGACTGTGGTTGGCACGTGCTCAAGGAGAGCAATTAGTGTTAGATTAAATAACACGGGGCTAAGTACACCGCCCTGGGGGACGCCGCGGTAGCTATAATGTAGAGAAGTATGGCCTTCCTCGGTGCTTACAAAGAAGGATCGCATGGATAGATAGCTCCGTATCCATTGAAACATCCGACCACCCACTCCTACCTCTGCGAGAGCAGAGAGGATGACTTCATGCGTAACGTCTATAGTGAAAGTTTCAATACGTCGCATAGGGTGACCTCAGCATTGATACACGCTGATCAAAAATTATTCAGCATCCAGTTTGTAGGTGCTACTCCCCTCATGCACTATGGCTCTCGGTTGAAAATCCCAGTGGTATTATACGTTCTGCCATGCCCGGCTTTTCCTCGTGCAGCTGCTACTCGAAGAAAGAACACGTGTTTTCGCGTTCTTTCTTCGCATTCGCGGTTTTCGCGAAGCAATGGAAAAAGTTATAGCACGCTAGGAGCAGTACATCTAAGAGAGAGAGAGAAAGAAGGATATTCAAAAAGATTGTGCGGTTGGGTACTAAAAAAAACACTAATATTTCGGTCTGTCTAGTTTCTTCGATAAGAACTGATGGCTCCATTCGATTTTGTATATTTTCCCGCATTTTACACAGCCATAACCACTGCACAAACAGTGGAAGAGGGTCAAATAGCACAAGCAATTGGCTGCATTCCATGTCAGTTCAATCACATTGAGCCACGGGACAGCTGAGATAGCCATCACAAGGCACGGTGCGTGTAATGCTAGTATTTTTCCTACTGGAATGCGCGGGTGTGCAGTTTATTAAATGTTGCCGCAACGAATTCGTCTCATAGGATAGCAATTCCGAGACTCTTGTGGACATTGAACAGCACTAAAAAAGCTGTCACTTTACGTTCTGCCACGTGTGGCTCCTTGCGGCGGCACGGTGCAAGTTTTCCCGTTGACGACACCTATGCATCCTAGTCTCTATTGTTTTTATTTTTGTTTTTACAGCGAAAGCTGTATATAACTAACATTCCGTAGTTTTTCTGGCGTCCGGCCGCAGAAAAAGTCATCCCCTTATAAAAATGAACGTTAACATTCTTTAGAACTCCTACCAACTTTCTATTTACTTTATTGACAGTCTATTAACATTTACATTCTAGTAACATTTGTTCACACACAGTCAAAAGACTTCCTTCTTACTTTTGTATAAAGAATATTTTCAATACACCGTTAACAGACTTTCTTCTTACTTTTCTATAAAGAATATTTTCAATACACTGTTAACAGACTTTCATATTACTTTTGTATAAAGAATGTTTTAAATACACCGTTAAAAGACTTCCTTCTTACTTTTGTATAAAGAATATTTTCAATACACTGTTAACAGACTTTCTTATTACTTTTGTATAAAGAATGTTTTAAATACACCGTTAAAAGACTTCCTTCTTACTTTTGTATAAAGAATATTTTCAATACACTGTTAACAGACTTTATTCTTACTTTTGTATAAAGAATATTTTCAATACACCGTTAAAAGACCTCCTTCTTACTTTTGTATAAAGAATATTTTCAATACACTGTTAAGAGACTTTCTTCTTACTTTTGTATAAAGAATGTTTTAAATACACCGTTAATAGACTTCCTTCTTACTTTTGTATAAAGAATCTATTTAATACACCGTGAAGACTGATGATGATATGTAGTGTTTATTGGCTCAAGGGCCAAGTGTGGCCTTCTTGCTTCTTACTTCCTTCTTACTTTTGCACACAGAATATTTTAAGGTCCCCATCAACATGTATTTTTCTAACTTTTATCTCTATAACCACTTCAGTACTGCGTCAGAAGGCTAGTTACTTTTGTGTAAAGAATGTTGTACTATACATCATCGAACTATATTTTTTTGTTTGAAGGACATGTATCCTCAGTATGTCCACAGCTCGTACTGTTTGCCAAAAAATATTTACAATGGGAAGTAACCTGAGAGTTTCTGATAAATTTTTCTAACACACATTAATGCCGATATATGACATACTCAGGAGTCAAGCTCATTGTTTTAAATCATAGTCCCAATCCAAGTAGGTAGCCAATTGTTGACGGAGTGCTCCTAAAATGTTTAAAGAAATATGTTCGTAAATTCTTAGAACTAATCTTTTAGAGGATCTACTGGACTACGTGAGCGCGCGGTGACGTCAGCACACTCCGAGAAAATTTGCTTGCGCTACACCACCTGACCGGTGTGATAGCGGACTACTGTGCAGGCCGCACACCACTTACAGAGCTTTATCCCGACCTTGGGGCTGGTTAATTAAAGGCCGATTTACGCTTGAGCCGTGGCGCATGCGGTCGTGCAGAAAACTGTACATTTCGCCCACTGGTTCACAAATTTTGGCATACACTGGGCTCGCACATGCAGTGTAAACCGAAATGTGTGTACCAGTCTACGAAATGTGCAAATTTTCACCCGACCACATGCGTGCGGGCAGGCGGGTGGTGTGGTGTAAGGCTCGAGCGTAAATTTGCCCTTACCACGCACTGCTATTGCAATGTCACCAATTAGCTTTGCAACGAGATAATTAGGTCAGTGCATTCTGCGATATAAATAGTACGCCTTAAGCTGGAACGTGTCAGCATAGTAGCGTCACGATATTTGTTAAAAAGAAGAAAAAGAACCGAAACTCAGGGTAACACGGCGCTGGAACGTTGCCGCTCAAATGTCCAAAAGGCTGCAAAATACAACTACTGCTGAGTGAGAGCGTGTATTGACCTGAGAAGCGCACAGGTCGAATAGAAAGAAAAGCTGAACTCTGTGCAAGCAACACTTTTCTGTGAAAAAAATAATTAAATTACCCTTACAGTATAAAAAAATGTAGCTTTCTACGCGTTCATATTCGCACGCTTTCGTCCCTGCCTCCTACCGACGGCTTCTGCATATTAAAGGAAATAGAACCTTGCATCAAAGTGAAGGCAAAGTAACTATGTCAACTGATGTGCTTTATGGCGATGGTAGCTTGCTGTGTGTGAAAACAGATCGAAAAGAAATAATTATGCACTCTTAACATTCAGTGATCTTGCTTCACAACACGGCGACAAAATTTTGAGCTCCGACAAGGGGTCATGACATCCGTAATAATGGCATTCCGTATACCAACAGCCAGGATATCAAAGGCCATGCTTTTGCCGTGCTTCGGGCGTCTGAAAACTGCTAACGTCATAGCCGCCCCGCTTCGGACATATATTTGACTATAAAAATAGTACTACAATGTGCTTCACCGCTGGGCGCCAGGGAGCAATGTTTTGTCTTTGAAGGCAGCAAGTGCTAAAGGATGCTCTTGCGCAAAATAGAATAACCACATAATTTACCCAATATGATTTTATTGTTCTATGTTTATTACATTTCGAGAAAAAGTCGGTTTTCAGAAGAATAATTGTCTCGAAAGATAAAACTATACAGCCCCTAAATGCCCAACAAAATTGAGCCGGCCACCTTCTCAGTTTTTTTTTTCAACCTCGGCCATGAGGTACATTCCTCCCTCTAAGTGCAGTTCCCAGAAAGGGGTGCGTACACAAAGGCCGGCCACAGCTTTCACCAAGAGGCGAGGAATGTCTAGGTGTGAGTCAACCATCGCAAGGTAGCGGGGGAGGGGGGGGGTGCATGTTTCGGCTTAAAGAGGGGCTTTAGTTCCGCGGCGGTCGAGGCGAAGCAGGTGGATGGAAAGAATGTCACATGCCTCTCCCGCGCATGCGCACAAATTCGACAGTTGGCCGAGTCGAGGCAAAGAGGAAGACCATCGCAATCGCTATCAGTTCCTTTGCGACGCCGGCATGGTACGGTCGAGCGATGTAGGTGTTTCGTGGCGTATTGTAGCAGCAATCTAGCTATTTTTGCTGCTATTTATGCTTATGCTGTGTTGTGGCTAATTCATCGATGCAAGCCAACCAGCAAGGTGTTTGCGAAGCCCACGGTGCTTTCTTCGTTCCGTGATGTGAGCGTTTCTGGAACTTCTCTGCCAGCTGCGATGCAGTGTCGTGTGAAGTGATTTGATATTGGCACTGACCGTGTTTTAAACTGCACAAATAGCGAACAGCTGTTCCTCAAGACTGCTATGCGCCGAAGTTTTCTCTATCTCCAAATTATATTAAAAGGTATGTTGTTTTCCATCATTTTTCATAAACATATTATTTTGATGTTATTTTATTTCAGTTTCTAATGCCGCATTTTGGCAGGTTATTATAGCGCGAACTGTAACGACGTGAAATGTTCTAAGAACGATTTTCTTACCTTTTTCAGCTGCCCCGCGTCATGGGGTTCGCTTGAAGTTGCTACAAACACGAAGCGTACAAATACTTCGTTTTCACAGCGTTCGCAATGACCTAAGGTCTGGTAAATATTGTCTGATCATGAACTCATTCTTTGCTCTTTCCTACTCTGGCTGCACAGGATGAGAAACAGTAAAATATTGAGCGTATAGCTTCACGGTTCACAATTACATATTATTCAGCGAACCGGTTCACAATGACATAGGTTGCACTGGATAGACAAGTGCGAATGTGAAAGGAAATCATTCGCACCTGTTTAACCACTGCAACCTATGTCATTGTGAACCGGTATATTTTGACACTGACATTTTGTTTTCGAGTAAAAATAAACGAACACGTCAAATTACAGAAGCGTTCCATATAATGTGTGCTTAAAAATGCACCAGTCAGCCATTGGTTGCTATCACTGACAAAGCATTTGTATTCTTGAATACTGCTTGAAGCTCTGTCATCTGTTTATATAAAAATGGATGACACGTTTTGCACATGCTCGGTGCAGCTAGCTGGCGCTGTTACGTTCATTCCTTCCAAAAATAACTAGCTTTGAGTAAGCGCTCGCGTGTCCACCTTCTCTGCGTCCGTGTCTATTGTGCGTGTTACGAATTTCACCATGAATAAACCATGTAATTAACTTTTTAGTGAGTAACTCATTTATGCAGGTAATTGGTAGAGAAACCCATTTTGTACACTTTCCTAATTTTAATAACACGTAGTAAATACAACGCAGCAAAGGATATGCATTGAATAGTGTGCCCCATCCTTGCCATCTCCTCTGCAAGTAAACAGGGATGACGGTCACAATTTTAGCATTCATGTGAACCTTAAAAAGCTGTTCTATGTATGTGATATGCTAACCTGAACATGATGTTAACACTGACCATCTTGTTTCTGTGCAGGGTTGGTTCATTCTGCAAGCATTCTGAGACATCAGCTTGCATAATCGATGCTTGCTAGAGATTATGCGACAGCTGCCATGCCGTAATCAACTAAGTCATTATTCATTTTTTTTTATTTCTCTACTACTTCTCTCACAATTCTGTGTAAATATTTTCGTGTGAATAAACTTCTTTCAGTGCAAACTTGCATTTGTTTTCCATTTACGTGCACCTTCTAGGTTGCATACTGCCGTTTACCAACATGTTCACACATACTGACAAATGTTTACACTATGCTACTAGGTCGTATGTGGGACAAATGTTACTAGGGGAATAGTAAGACGTCAATAGCAAGTACATAAGCACATGTAAGTAAAATTTTGCCAGAGTGTTACTAAAGAGCCTAAAGACTTGTGTTGGTTGACGGTTAGTAGAATGTTTACAGACCATCTTTGAACATGCTTCAGTTGAAGTACGGTAGCCAATTCTTGATAGGATCCAATTCTTGATAGGATGTTACTAGGGTCATCATCATCATCATCATCAGCCTAGTTACGCCCACTGCAGGGCAAAGGCCTCTCCCATACTTCTCCAACTACCCCGGTCATGTACTAATTGTGGCCATGTTGTCCCTGCAAACGTCTTAATGTCATCCGCCCACCTAACTTTCTGCCGCCCCCTGCTACGCATCCCTTCCCTTGGAATCCAGTCCGTAACCCTTAGTGACCATCGGTTATCTTCCCTCCTCGTTACATGTCCGGCCCATGCCCATTTCTTTTTCTTGATTTCAACTAAGATGTCGTTTACCCGCGTTTGTTGCCTCACCCAATCTGCTCTTTTCTTATCCCTTAATGTCACACCCATCATTCTTCTTTCCATAGCTCGTTGCGTCGTCCTCAATTTCAGCAGAACCCTTTTCGTAAGTCTCCAGGTTTCTGCCCCATATGTGAGTACTGGTAACACACAGCTGTTATACACTTTCCTTTTGAGGGATAGTGGCATCCTGCTGTTCATGATTTGAGAATGCCTGCCAAACGCACCCCAGCCCATTCTTATTCTTCTGGTTATTTCAGTCTCATGATCCGGATCCGTGGTCACTACCTGCCCTAAGTAGATGTAGTCCCTTACCCCTTCCAGTGCTTCGCTACCTATCGTAAACTGCTGTTCTCTTCCGAGCCTGTTAAACATTACTTTAGTTTTCTGCAGATTAATTTTCAGACCCACCCTTCTGCTTTGCCTCTCCAGGTCAGTGAGCATGCATTGCAATTGGTCTCCTGAGTTACTAAGCAAGGCAATATCATCAGCGAATCGCAAGTTGCTAAGGTATTCTCCATCAACTTTTATCCCCAATTCTTCCCACTCCAGGCCTCTGAATACCTCCTGTAAACATGCTGTGAATAGCATTGGAGATATCGTATCTCCCTGTCTGACGCCTTTCTTTATAGGGATTTTGTTGCTTTCTTTGTGGAGGACTACGGTGGCTGTGGAGCCGCTATAGATATCTTCCAGTATCTTTACATATGGCTCATCTACACCCTGATTCCGTAATGCCTCCATGACTGCTGAGGTTTCGACTGAATCAAACGCTTTCTCGTAATCAATGAAAGCTATATATAAGGGTTGGTTATATTCTGCACATTTCTCTATCACTTGATTGATAGTGTGAATATGGTCTATTGTTGAGTAGCCTTTACGGAATCCTGCCTGGTCCTTTGGTTGACAGAAGTCTAAGGTGTTCCTGATTCTATTTGCGATTACCTTAGTAAATACTTTGTAGGCAACGGACAGTAAGCTGATCGGTCTATAATTTTTCAAGTCTTTGGCGTCCCCTTTCTTATGGATTAGGATTATGTTAGCGTTCTTCCAAGATTCCGGTACGCTCGAGGTTATGAGGCATTGCGTATACAGGGTGGCCAGTTTCTCTAGAACAATCTGACCACCATCCTTCAACAAATCTGCTGTTACCTGATCCTCCCCAGCTGCCTTCCCCCTTTGCATAGCTCCTAAGGCTTTCTTTACTTCTTCTGGCGTTACCTGTGGGATTTCGAATTCCTCTAGGCTATTCTCTCTTCCACTATCGTCGTGGGTGCCATTGGTACTATATAAATCTCTATAGAACTCCTCAGCCACTTGAACTATCTCATCCATATTAGTAACGATATTGCCGGCTTTGTCTCTTAACGCACACATCTGATTCTTGCCTATTCCTAGTTTCTTCTTCACTGTTTTTAGGCTTCCTCCGTTCCTGAGAGCCTGTTCAATTCTATCCATATTATAGTTCCTGATGTCCGCTGTCTTACGCTTGTTGATTAACTTAGAAAGTTCTGCCAGTTCTATTCTAGCTGTAGGGTTAGAGGCTTTCATACATTGGCGTTTCTTGATCAGATCTTTCGTCTCCTGCGATAGCTTACTGGTTTCCTGTCTAACGGAGTTACCACCGACTTCTATTGCGCACTCCTTAATGGTTCCCATGAGATAGTCGTTCATTGCTTCAACACTAAGGTCCTCTTCCTGAGTTAAAGCCGAATACCTGTTCTGTAGCTTGATCCGGAATTCCTCTAGTTTCCCTCTTACCGCTAACTCATTGATTGGCTTCTTGTGTACCAGTTTCTTCCGTTCCCTCCTCAAGTCTAGGCTAATTCGAGTTCTTACCATCCTATGGTCACTGCAGCGTACCTTGCCGAGTACGTCTACATCTTGTATGATGCCAGGGTTCGCGCAGAGTATGAAGTCGATTTCATTTCTAGTCTCACCATTCGGGCTCCTCCACGTCCACTTTCGACTAACCCGCTTGCGGAAAAAGGTGTTCATTATCCGCATATTATTCTGTTCTGCAAACTCTACTAATAATTCTCCTCTGCTATTCCTAGAGCCTATGCCATATTCCCCCACTGACTTGTCTCCAGCCTGCTTCTTGCCTACCCTGGCATTGAAGTCGCCCATCAGTATAGTGTATTTTGTTTTGACTTTACCCATCGCCGATTCCACGTCTTCATAAAAGCTTTCGACTTCCTGGTCATCATGACTGCATGTAGGGGCATAGACTTGTACCACCTTCAATTTGTACCTCTTATTAAGTTTCACAACAAGACCTGCCACCCTCTCGTTAATGCTATAGAATTCCTGTATGTTCCCAGCTATTTCCTTATTAATCAGGAATCCGACTCCTAGTTCTCGTCTCTCCGCTAAGCCCCTGTAACACAGTACATGCCCGCTTTTTAGCACTGTATATGCTTCTTTTGTCCTCCTAACCTCACTGAGCCCTATTATATCCCATTTACTACCCTCTAATTCCTCCAATAACACTGCTAGACTCGCCTCACTAGATAGCGTTCTAACGTTAAACGTTGCCAGGTTCAGATTCCAATGGCGGCCTGTCCGGAGCCAGGTATTCTTAGCACCCTCTGCAGCGTTACAGATCTGACCGCCGCCGTGGTCAGTTGCTTCGCGGCTGCTGGGGACTGAGGGCCGGGGTTTGATTGTTGTATTCATATAGGAGGTTGTGGCCAAGTACTGCACCAGGGTGGCCAATCCTGCTCTGGTGAGAGAGTGCGTTACCGGTTCTGGTCACCGGAATCAGGCCGCACTCCAGGCCTGTTTGTGCAATTTTCTCAACACACGGTTTTTTTTTTTTTTGTATTTCCCGGTGGAGAATTGCGCGGCACCGGGATTTGAATCACGGTCCTCTTGCACTGGAGACGGATACTCTACCGTCCCCGCAGGAGTTAAATTAAAGATTGAATTATGGTGTTTTGCGTGACAAAACCACTTTCTGATTATGCACGCCGTAGTGGAGGACTCCGAAAATTTCGACCACCTGGGGTTCTTTAACGTGCACCTAATTCTAAGTACACGGGTGTTTTCGCATTTCGCCCCCATCGAAATGCGGCCGCCGTGGCCGGGGTCCGATCCCGCGACCTCGTGCTCAGCAGTCTAACACCATGACCACTGAGCAACCACGGCGGGTCCCGCAGGAGTTGTACGCCTCATTTAACCTACAGTGGTGCCCTATTTGATCAATCAAGGTGGACCAATCTGAGCTCGGTTATACCGCATGGATGGCACTCGGCTAGAGAACCTGGTATTTATGACCTGCACATGTGTGGCCACACATAATTGAGGATATATAATTTTTTTTTTTTAGGAGGGTTTCCGTACAGTGATAAAAGGAAGGAAAATACATTAAAAGAAAAAGAAAAAAAAGGAAGAAAAAAGGAACATAACATGTGATTTGAACTCGTGATCCTTCAATGTTGCCCGGAAAGGTAGCTCAGTCGGTTGGTTCGTCAAGCCAACGGTTACTTTCAAGCGCCAAAGCTCCTGCTCCGAGCCTCATACTTATGTGGAAAGGGACTGATGTTGTCCGCGGCAGTCGATTTTTGCTGATTCTGAGTGGTTGGAAGGCATAATTTCTTTGAAAAATGGCCGCCAGAGGAGCAGCGTGAACTCGAACGGCTTTATACACTAGGAAAACTGCCTTAAAATATTTAGACTTGAGGGGAAGCTTCTTTAACAAACTATAACACGGCAATCAGCACTCGTATACGACGAGAGAAATTATTGAGACGTGGGAAATTCCCTTGAAATAAATCTGGTTTGCGAGACAAATGCTTGTATGTATTGAATCTCTTAAAAGATGAGGGGGGGAAATATGCGCTCACCGAGAGGGCATCTTCGGCACGAGACCACCGCGAGGCACCTTACTGAGATGTAGAGAGCTTCGCGGCCGGAACGAAATCTCCCCTCTCCGTCGGCCCAGGGTGGAAAACGCGCTTTCCGATCGCTCAAGGTTGCGCGGATATTGTGTAGCTCTAGCGTCTAGGAAAAAGCTTAAACAGGTGCGGGGGCGCCACGCATAGCGTGGGAAGCTAGCCGCCGGAATAGCTATCTCAAGTACTGCTGCTGGCGAGGGCGAAATACCTTCGTGTAATTATAATAACCCTAATAGGACTTCTTTCAAAGAAAAAACAAAGAGAAGAAAAAGAAAAGGGAAACGGCTCAGAAGGCTATACTACGAGAGCTATGACTGATACTTCTCTATATATATGTATTCATCTCATCTATGGGATCGCATGCGCGCGCTGTTGGTTTTAAAGCGCAACCGTGGTAGGGAAACGGAAGGCGATATAAGCATGCGTGTCCATGATACGCACACGACAAACTGCCTTACAATATTTAGAATTGATATATATATATACACACAAAAGCCAATATAGGCTGCTCGACACTATCTCGCGCGTTTTTATAGCGAAGTACATCAGAACCGACTCGTCGTTCCACAACAACCATTTCCTGAGTGATCGCCAGATATATGCCGAATAACTTCCTGTCATTCAATAAGAATGTCTCTCTTTCATGCAGCCTACCAATTCGCGCTGTTTCGGTTTAGACAAAACAATTTATCATTCGAGGCGCACTTGCCAAGTTTTCCTCCAGTTAAAACCGCCTGCGATGCCTATAGTGCAGCTCTTATCTCGCTCAACATACACAGTTCTATATATGTGCATCCGGTGCAATGCTTTCCGCTGTATCAGCAATTTCAATGTCATGGCCGATCATGTAAGCAAAAGTAGCTGTTTACTATTTACAATATCCAGAATTGATCAAACGTGAAGTTGTCACCGGCATTCTGAGTGGTTGGAAGGCATAATTTCTTTGAAAAATGGCCGCCAGAGGAGCAGCGTGAACTCGAACGGCTTTATACACTAGGAAAACTGCCTTAAAATATTTAGACTTGAGGGGAAGCTTCGTTAACAAACTATAACACGGCAATCAGCACTCGTATACGACGAGAGAAATTATTGAGACGTGGGAAATTCCCTTGAAATAAATCTGGTTTGCGAGACAAATGCTTGTATGTATTGAATCTCTTAAAAGATGAGGGGGGGAAATATGCGCTCACCGAGAGGGCATCTTCGGCACGAGACCACCGCGAGGCACCTTACTGAGATGTAGAGAGCTTCGCGGCCGGAACGAAATCTCCCCTCTCCGTCGGCCCAGGGTGGAAAACGCGCTTTCCGATCGCTCAAGGTTGCGCGGATATTGTGTAGCTCTAGCGTCTAGGAAAAAGCTTAAACAGGTGCGGGGGCGCCACGCATAGCGTGGGAAGCTAGCCGCCGGAATAGCTATCTCAAGTACTGCTGCTGGCGAGGGCGAAATACCTTCGTGTAATTATAATAACCCTAATAGGACTTCTTTCAAAGAAAAAACAAAGAGAAGAAAAAGAAAAGGGAAACGGCTCAGAAGGCTATACTACGAGAGCTATGACTGATACTTCTCTATATATATGTATTCATCTCATCTATGGGATCGCATGCGCGCGCTGTTGGTTTTAAAGCGCAACCGTGGTAGGGAAACGGAAGGCGATATAAGCATGCGTGTCCATGATACGCACACGACAAACTGCCTTACAATATTTAGAATTGATATATATATATACACACAAAAGCCAATATAGGCTGCTCGACACTATCTCGCGCGTTTTTATAGCGAAGTACATCAGAACCGACTCGTCGTTCCACAACAACCATTTCCTGAGTGATCGCCAGATATATGCCGAATAACTTCCTGTCATTCAATAAGAATGTCTCTCTTTCATGCAGCCTACCAATTCGCGCTGTTTCGGTTTAGACAAAACAATTTATCATTCGAGGCGCACTTGCCAAGTTTTCCTCCAGTTAAAACCGCCTGCGATGCCTATAGTGCAGCTCTTATCTCGCTCAACATACACAGTTCTATATATGTGCATCCGGTGCAATGCTTTCCGCTGTATCAGCAATTTCAATGTCATGGCCGATCATGTAAGCAAAAGTAGCTGTTTACTATTTACAATATCCAGAATTGATCAAACGTGAAGTTGTCACCGGCATTCTGAGTGGTTGGAAGGCATAATTTCTTTGAAAAATGGCCGCCAGAGGAGCAGCGTGAACTCGAACGGCTTTATACACTAGGAAAACTGCCTTAAAATATTTAGACTTGAGGGGAAGCTTCGTTAACAAACTATAACACGGCAATCAGCACTCGTATACGACGAGAGAAATTATTGAGACGTGGGAAATTCCCTTGAAATAAATCTGGTTTGCGAGACAAATGCTTGTATGTATTGAATCTCTTAAAAGATGAGGGGGGGAAATATGCGCTCACCGAGAGGGCATCTTCGGCACGAGACCACCGCGAGGCACCTTACTGAGATGTAGAGAGCTTCGCGGCCGGAACGAAATCTCCCCTCTCCGTCGGCCCAGGGTGGAAAACGCGCTTTCCGATCGCTCAAGGTTGCGCGGATATTGTGTAGCTCTAGCGTCTAGGAAAAAGCTTAAACAGGTGCGGGGGCGCCACGCATAGCGTGGGAAGCTAGCCGCCGGAATAGCTATCTCAAGTACTGCTGCTGGCGAGGGCGAAATACCTTCGTGTAATTATAATAACCCTAATAGGACTTCTTTCAAAGAAAAAACAAAGAGAAGAAAAAGAAAAGGGAAACGGCTCAGAAGGCTATACTACGAGAGCTATGACTGATACTTCTCTATATATATGTATTCATCTCATCTATGGGATCGCATGCGCGCGCTGTTGGTTTTAAAGCGCAACCGTGGTAGGGAAACGGAAGGCGATATAAGCATGCGTGTCCATGATACGCACACGACAAACTGCCTTACAATATTTAGAATTGATATATATATATACACACAAAAGCCAATATAGGCTGCTCGACACTATCTCGCGCGTTTTTATAGCGAAGTACATCAGAACCGACTCGTCGTTCCACAACAACCATTTCCTGAGTGATCGCCAGATATATGCCGAATAACTTCCTGTCATTCAATAAGAATGTCTCTCTTTCATGCAG
Source organism: Dermacentor variabilis (assembly GCF_050947875.1). Classification (NCBI taxonomy): domain Eukaryota; kingdom Metazoa; phylum Arthropoda; class Arachnida; order Ixodida; family Ixodidae; genus Dermacentor; species Dermacentor variabilis. Next base: position 65,441,356 of record NC_134571.1, on the reverse strand, counting down.
CCTACCAATTCGCGCTGTTTCGGTTTAGACAAAACAATTTATCATTCGAGGCGCACTTGCCAAGTTTTCCTCCAGTTAAAACCGCCTGCGATGCCTATAGTGCAGCTCTTATCTCGCTCAACATACACAGTTCTATATATGTGCATCCGGTGCAATGCTTTCCGCTGTATCAGCAATTTCAATGTCATGGCCGATCATGTAAGCAAAAGTAGCTGTTTACTATTTACAATATCCAGAATTGATCAAACGTGAAGTTGTCACCGGCATTCTGAGTGGTTGGAAGGCATAATTTCTTTGAAAAATGGCCGCCAGAGGAGCAGCGTGAACTCGAACGGCTTTATACACTAGGAAAACTGCCTTAAAATATTTAGACTTGAGGGGAAGCTTCGTTAACAAACTATAACACGGCAATCAGCACTCGTATACGACGAGAGAAATTATTGAGACGTGGGAAATTCCCTTGAAATAAATCTGGTTTGCGAGACAAATGCTTGTATGTATTGAATCTCTTAAAAGATGAGGGGGGGAAATATGCGCTCACCGAGAGGGCATCTTCGGCACGAGACCACCGCGAGGCACCTTACTGAGATGTAGAGAGCTTCGCGGCCGGAACGAAATCTCCCCTCTCCGTCGGCCCAGGGTGGAAAACGCGCTTTCCGATCGCTCAAGGTTGCGCGGATATTGTGTAGCTCTAGCGTCTAGGAAAAAGCTTAAACAGGTGCGGGGGCGCCACGCATAGCGTGGGAAGCTAGCCGCCGGAATAGCTATCTCAAGTACTGCTGCTGGCGAGGGCGAAATACCTTCGTGTAATTATAATAACCCTAATAGGACTTCTTTCAAAGAAAAAACAAAGAGAAGAAAAAGAAAAGGGAAACGGCTCAGAAGGCTATACTACGAGAGCTATGACTGATACTTCTCTATATATATGTATTCATCTCATCTATGGGATCGCATGCGCGCGCTGTTGGTTTTAAAGCGCAACCGTGGTAGGGAAACGGAAGGCGATATAAGCATGCGTGTCCATGATACGCACACGACAAACTGCCTTACAATATTTAGAATTGATATATATATATACACACAAAAGCCAATATAGGCTGCTCGACACTATCTCGCGCGTTTTTATAGCGAAGTACATCAGAACCGACTCGTCGTTCCACAACAACCATTTCCTGAGTGATCGCCAGATATATGCCGAATAACTTCCTGTCATTCAATAAGAATGTCTCTCTTTCATGCAGCCTACCAATTCGCGCTGTTTCGGTTTAGACAAAACAATTTATCATTCGAGGCGCACTTGCCAAGTTTTCCTCCAGTTAAAACCGCCTGCGATGCCTATAGTGCAGCTCTTATCTCGCTCAACATACACAGTTCTATATATGTGCATCCGGTGCAATGCTTTCCGCTGTATCAGCAATTTCAATGTCATGGCCGATCATGTAAGCAAAAGTAGCTGTTTACTATTTACAATATCCAGAATTGATCAAACGTGAAGTTGTCACCGGCATTCTGAGTGGTTGGAAGGCATAATTTCTTTGAAAAATGGCCGCCAGAGGAGCAGCGTGAACTCGAACGGCTTTATACACTAGGAAAACTGCCTTAAAATATTTAGACTTGAGGGGATAGGGGATTGGTAGAAAGTCAACAGAAAATATATGACCATTTTTCTTTTGAAAGAATGTTAATACGGTGTATAAAGAAAGCTTGTTTATAGGGGATTGGTAGGAAGTCAACAGAAAATATATGAACATTTTTCTTTTGAAAGAATGTTAATACGGTGTATAAAGAAAGCTTGTTAATAGGGGGTTGGTAGGAAGTTAACAGAAAATATATGAACATTTCTCTTTTGAAAGAATGTTACTAGGGTGTATAAAGACAAATGTTCATAGGAAATTGGTAGGAAGTTTAAAGACATCCTATGAACATGTTTCTATTGAAAGTTGGTGGCCAATTGTTTCTAGGGTGTTACTAGAGAGTTGTTAGGATGTATAAAGACAGCTGGTAGGATTTCAATTGACTGTTGGTAGGTTCTAGTAACAAAAGTCTATAGACTGTCTAAAAAATGTTGCTAGAAATTTTTATAAGGGTCATGTGGGCCGATTCTGGTGATAGTGAAGAAAGGGTCCAAGCTCGACGGCACAAACCCTTGTGGGCTAGGGAACATGTAACGTGCCTTTGAACTATCCTTGTCACATGTGCACGGGAGCCAAAGGGGCCTCAGGCATACGTGTAAGGATAGATGTTTTTCAAAAAAATGTTTCGCACATATTTTTAAAGAAGCACTTAAACAGTCTCAGCGCCAACCACGCAAACACGCTTGTGCCACTGCTCGCGCGTTCCTCGTCTTCCACAGCTGGCTCCGTTGCCGCTCATCATTCCAGCGTACAATTCACTTCTCCTCTGTCGTCGTAATTGGGAGGCCGTATCTACGGAGGTAGAGGCCATTGATTAAGGGGGTGTGAGTCATTCAACAGCTGCGGTACCGATGGGGCGGACACGTATAGTTCGTACACCCGAAGAACAACGTGCGTACGAGGAGCGCTGGAGAAAACAGCTACGAGACTGTAAACGGACGCCGTCGCAAAACAATCACCGACGAAGCACGTTCCCGCAATGCTAAACAAAAACAACAATCGTGAGCCCGGGCACCTCCAAACGAGCAACGACGCTGCAGACTCGCAACACAAAAATGACAACCGTTCCACTATGTCAAGGCGGAATGGCAGCGAAAGCACTTGACTTTTCGTTTGGGAGCTTTAACTGCCCTTAGCTTTCGCTGCCATTCCATCTTCACAGAGTGGAATGGTTGCCATTTGTTGTTGTTGTTGTTGTTCAACCTGAAAAAAATAACTGCCTGGCTGTAACGAGTAGGACGGCCTCAGTGGCAACGAAAGCCAGTCACCTCATGTCAGCGGCGAACAGGGGGTACGGGGAAATGAGTGCCCAAGCTTTTGTCCATCCTTGATTAGAGCTGCTTTTAGGCGTGTAAACGCTTATCTGTAGAGGTGTGCGAATATTCGGAATTTTCTAATAGCGAATTAAATAGTGTTCTATTCGGTTCAGTCGTCGAATCGAATATACGTAAATGCGCATTTATATTTAAATATTTTTTTAAATATTTAAATGTAAATATTTAAATATTTACTGCACGCAAGTAAACTTGAAATTGGAGAAAAAGTAAGGTAAATTCGTGGTCGTCTTGGGCAAGCATAGACATAAAACACGAGAGCTTGCGTGGTGGTTCAGGCTATGTCGCTTAAGTAGCGATACTTAACAGGCTATACAGTGATCATTCGCACTCTCTTAAGAGTCTTGTGCATGCGAAGAAACCACTCCTTTGCTGGTAATGCTCGATTTACGCTTTTATTAAACGATGCTTTATAATGTACCATTTATTGACAAAAGCTTGATAACGTTAAAAATACTAGGTGTGAAAATCGTTTTATATTAATTGTGATAATGGCTGTTCGTTATTCGAAACGTATTCGATATTCGATTCGCATTCCATTCTATTCCACGAGGTTGTCTGTCTTGGTTAGCAATAAAATTTATCCACTAAAACAGTTTGTGACTTCATATCCCTTATGTGAAGCACGTTCGATGAATTTTTTGTCGTGGTGTGGTTATATAAACGTCGTAGAGTAGGCCCTGAAGCCAAAAGGGGCCTCAGGACCGGCTCTTGCCTCCATCTCCCACAGCACAAAATTGAGCCCAGACTTCATGATGCCCTAACATTCCAATCACGCGTTCCGGAACATAGAGTCGTCATGCTTTGTCTGCGAATGCGGTTTGCCTGCAGTATGCAACCAAAGCTGCACTATACTCTGCAATTGCTAACGGGCCAGTACTGACGATGTCTATGCCGTACACTGGCGTAGCCCTACCAGTGAATATGCACTTGACGTCATCAACATAGACAGCCCAAGCACACGAAATTGACCAGGCTCGCCTCCTAACCTCCAAAGAAGAGAACCAACGGCGTTTATACGATGGACAACGCAGACGCGTGCAACTTTTCGCCGCAAATAAGACAGACCGAAAATACGAGTTTAAAGCAGCTGCAATAACATGAAGATCATTAGTGGAAACATCGTTGATTATGAAGGATTGAGATGTTGTGTTACCATGCGAAATCACACTCAAATTTTGTCAGGGTTTGATTCTAGCATACTGGATAAACTGATGGTGTAGAAGAAATAACTGCCTACTTTAGTTTTTAGTCGAAGTTGATCCTGCATTGTCTCAAACAGTGTGGTCACAAGAGCACCACCGGTGCGTCTTTGTTGCTTAAGTCTAGCAAGGCGTCGAGAAAGGTGAAGAATTTGTCTAGTCATCCATGGCAGGTCAACGTTTATTTTCTTGGTTTTGAGTGGAATAAAGCGGCTGACGCATGTACGTACGGTGGCATTGAAAAACGCAACCAGACTATTTACATCGTCGTAAATACTGCGGCGCTCTAAGTCCGCAAAAGAATCAGCTAGAAAATTACTCATAGAGTGGTCATCGGCTTGTGTGAAGTCATAAAAAGTGCCAAGAACGGACAGTGCGCGGGCGTCGGACAGCGAGGCTGACGTGGCGTCACGGCGATGCCCTCACCCTTCACGAAAAACACCTGGTGAGCTAGTATAGCAGCTATTCCCGCTCGCCCATTCTGCTCCTTTAGCGCCACGCTCGTGACGTAACGTCGCAGCAAATGGGACTCAAGGTGCTGTTTCACCGCTACAGACTACAAAAGCAAGTTTTTTTTCGCTCAATCCGCCATTTGATGCTTTCCCATCAATTAGTTAATGATTTGAGAATGGACCTACCGTCACTGTATTCGGTTTGGCTGATATTATCAACATAAGCTTATACAAGTGGCAACAACACGACTACAAGACTTCGAGTAGCAGGAGTTGTTCAATGCAGCTTCGAAGACCGTCAGGTATGCGCAGAGGTTCACATGGCTACGAAGATTCGGTGAGATTTGCGCTAAACCGGAGTGGAAGACTAATCGCACTTCTGTTCGAGCCTCACTCTGCAATGTTATACGAGTACAAATTGGGAATACTACTCGTTTCTGAGTGCTCGGGCAATTACATACCGAGAACAAGAAGTACCAGGACGAAACGCACTCTCGTTCTTCTTTTGAGTCCCTTATTGAATAAGAAAAAAATTTAAAGAATTTGTACAATGGGAAAGTCTGTGGCATACATGAAATCTTGTAACTATACACAGACCAAAAAATAAAAAGAAGGGACACATGCATCGCCCTTTCCCCTTGCTCGGGATCGAGAAAAGAAGGTCCCTTTTTTTCTTACCAATGTCCTCTTTTGCGCGCGGTTTGATTTCACCGTAGTTTTGTCTGTGGTGAATGCTGCGGCCTTCCGCGTAGTGATGTTCTTTCTGTTGTCCGGTTTTATCATGCCCGGCATAAAAAAGACAGTACTGAGTGCCACTCTACAAAAAAAAGGAACAAAGAGAAGAAAAAAAAATGGCACGACAAGGTTGCCTCCTGCGAAAGAAAGAACGCCTTGCGCTCAAGCCGCATGAAATTGATTTTGCGCGTGGCTTGCATTCCTTCCCTCATATGCATTCCTCAAGAGAATTTGAAATGTTTACTTTTTTGTTTGTTTGTGCGAAAGCCGGTTCACAGAGGACGATACTTTGAGATAAGGGTGACGAGATCTTCTTTCTTGCATGCTTCACTCAAACAACCCTAACCAATTTCCGATGTGTAAACTTGAAATCACGTTCAGCGTAGCTGAATTTTGTTTTGCCCCGCTAAATTACCTGTGCGCATCTTTTGATATTGTCCTCCATGTGCGTGAGCGCCTTTATGCAATTTTTTTTTTCAATATGAAAGAAAGTTATATGATTGGAATGACGCCGATGTCACAGTTACGTGTCCCGGTTTTGCAACTCCAGCTGCTGCCTACTTTTGAAAGCGTTCGAAGAATTTAGAGTACTGTAGTTCATTGTGGTTTCGTTTGCTTTAACATTTCTTCCATGGGAAGTAAAATGCACGAAAGTTAAATTAAAATGAATACATTGTTGCACTAGCAGGGAAAAGAAAACTTAGGAGGTCAAGTAAAAAACGATAGGTCGAGCGATTAACTTTAACTGATCTTAATCTTACAGCAGAGCCAGGAGAATGAACAAATGCGCATGCGTACATCAGTGGTGTCTAGAGCGATTACAGTGACGTGTTTAACAGCGGTATCTCCTTGTCAAACAGAAAAGCAGACGTATCATTAATGCAACTCGTGCCACTATTTTTTATGTGATCTGCCTCCAAAAGTTACCGTGCTAAGGTATCACTACTCCTGCCAATTATCTTAATCTCGCCCAGTAGTGGCTAGCATCTGCCTGCCAAGCAAGCCATGCAATGCGCAAGTAAATGCGCATTACATTCCTAATTGTAGACAATTCATGCTCCCGGGCCCGGTTATTTAATCACTGTAATGCGCCACTTTAATCGTCACTGTAATTGCTCTAGATACCACTGGCGTACGCATGCGCATTTGTAAATTCTCCCTGCTCTACTGTAACAATAAAATCAGTTTACTTTCAGTGCTCGACCTATCGTTTCTTATTTGTCCTCCTGAGTCTTTATTTTTCCATTAGCGCAGCAATGTATTCATTACATCTCAACCAACTCGCCCAGCAACAACTTCTACTTAAATTAACATGACTGCAATTACTTTATTTGTCATATTTTTTCACCTCGGTGGTGATATTTCCCTGTCGTCATCACAGACCCACTTCGTGGCGTCGGTGCCGCCGCGTAAATCCGGGCCAGTATTCATGAAAGTTATCATAAGCAAAAGCACTTCGCCGTTTACTATAGTTGAGGCATTCACCGCTCACGGTAATTTTATCAGAGGCATGCTTGCTTGTTTGTTTTCGGTTTCCCCAAAGTGTCGTTAGGCCTTAAGTTACAGGTATACTTATGTCGCGGGCCATAGTAGTATGTAGTTGAAGTTTTATCTGATTATCAAGCTCACGTTCCGCCGAAACCGAGGTGAAATCACCACGCAATGCGTCGGCCATACGTCAATCTGTGGGCAAGTGACGCGAGTGCGACGGGAGTGACTTGTGTAGCAGTGGAGAGCCGGGCAACTGGTGAATTGTTTCAACTCAATCTGGGAGATAAGTAGGGGGCACTACAAGCAGCTATATGCTAGTGAGCACCACGACGGTCTCACAGAAATGAATAAAGGAGTAAAGAGCACTATCTAGCCCTAAAGAGAAAAAAAATTGGCAGCCGCAACTTCAGTCGAAGGCTACGTAATTCAAAACGGTGTTGTTCTGCTAGTAGAAGGACACACGCAAAGTGTTTTTTTTATGAGCTGAAATGCACGGAACAGCTTGTGAATATGAAATTTTTAAAGAAATCGTATTATTCGGGAGGTTTATGTAAAATCTTACATTATTAGAGAGAAACAGAAAGCAAAGTGAGGAAAAGCAGGGTTTTCAACTAGGTGAACAACCAGTTTACTACTGTACACTAGGGGTAAGGAAAATGTGGAATAGGAAAAGGAAGGGTGGGAGACAGTGAACATTGTTTGTGCACGCTGCACTGTGCACTGCATCGAAGCGCTGTGACACCAAAGTCCAGTCGTTCATGCAGGTCGGACGCCACAGATGCAGGGCTGCGGTTATTCAGACGGCACATATCATGATCCGTGGAAAAGGAAACGAGACTCTCGGCTCCGCAGTAAAGCTTGGTGCTTCCCCATAGCTTGTAAAGCGTGTTGATGTCAACTTGGATGACTGCGGGTGCCACTGGTCGTTCGCAGTGTGCTGAAGTATGTCGTTCACTGTAAATCGCGGCTATTTTTACTGCAATACGGTAAAAAGGCTGTGGGCGACCCATGGGGCTTACTCGAGACTTCCAAACACAGGATGATTAAGAGTACCCAGCAGTTGCATTGCAGTTTGCGCTGACGGAGTGTGCAGCTTTCTCAATAGTATTCGAAGGCTATTCATGAGGGACTGAGGCATCGCAACTACTCGCCGGTCTTCTACGGGGAATCTATCGGGAGCTGGCGCTGTGTACTCGACCGAGGTGAGCTGTTTCGCATGACGTGGCTTTGGCTTCTGCTGTGGCTCCGGCTGGAGCTTGTTAGAATATATACAAGGGTACAAATGTATATCACTTGACAAACTTACTCTACGTCCATCGGTTCACTGATTGGGGTTTCGACCATGTCTTGACCGATAAGATCACGAGTAGTTACACTGGTGTATTCACCGGTTAGGGAGAAACAAGTTCAATGTGCGTCATTGCTGACGTCAATGCGCACTCGTGGAGGAAGTCTGGTGCTCTCGGCCTAGCATTCGACCATGGATGTGTCAAGCGATAAGTTATAGACGCTCTACCAGGGTCTGAAGGTGACATTATACGCTGTCCGGGTGTTCGATAATACATGCGCGCCCTAAAAGTAGACCTATGTGTGTAGACCTATGACTGCACTGCCTTCGGACTGACTGACGAAAACGGCGAGATACTAATTTTTTCGCGGAACCCACTACCTCACGTTGAATGTCTACGGTAATGCGATTAGCATTGAAGCAATAGTGCGACATACCGTATTACCACCACCGTAACGCGCCGCATATGAGCCGTAAAGCACGCCAGGCCCGTCTCTCGCGCTTCCCTTGGGACATGCTACGCCATCTAGCGGCGCCGTAGTGAAGTGCACGTGGAAAGTGTGTGTTGATATACGTCGTGCATTCAGAGACGATTGTCTGAGTATCTATTATGCGCATGTCACAGCGCCCAGTACCAGGAAAATTTTAAATATCTTTTTTTTTTGCAGTTGAAAAAGTGGTACATACGCAGTGGCGCATAGCCCGTGGCTCATACTCAGTAACCCTAATTGGCGTGAAATATGCTCGCTGAAGAGCGAGACATAACCAGTGGTACAAGCCCAGTGACCTAATGGGGTGTCAGAGAGGTTCATTGAAGATTGGCACATAGCCAATGTCACATAGCCAATGTCACATACCCAGTGGCTCAAGTTTGTCCGACTAGCACACATGCTCTGGGAGTGCGGGTCGAGATACCTTAAGATACTGCGTAGCCCTTCTCCAGAAAAGCAAATCCTGGCTGTCCGGCGTGCCCGCGACCGGGCCGGTGGGCTAGACCCGCCGGTCCCAACGCGGGACTAGCAGGATGCGCGACGAGTTTGCGTCCTCGCCGGACCTCCAATAAAGTTATTTCACTCAGCAACACGATGCTCTTCCCACTAGACATGGACTACCCAGTTATTCATCTTGGTGTGGGTAGGTTAACCTTCCATAACTCGGTGCACCAAAACATGCTAGCGTCATTTGCAGGAAACCGCCCCGAACTGGCAGCACAATTGATTTACACCTGATTGAAAAAAATCTACAATATTCGTATGCGGGCGATAACGCGTTTATTTATTTTTCGTGATGCTAACAAGTGAAGCGTGTCTATTAAAGCCAGGTTACATCTTTAGCCTCAAAAACATGGACGTTTACAACATTTTGTGGTAGACAAAACCGCCGCTGGCAATTATACTTCACAAAGGCTTTATCGGCATCGAAACAGACGGAAAGAAACAGGAAAGAAAGAGAAACATAAAAATGCGTTTGCTTACAATCGGCGTTAGAAGCAGTATATTTCGAAGTAATCTTATTTCCTTAGTGCCTAAAACAAGCAATTTCTTCTGGGTGATATGAAAATATACAGACATCTGGTATTTCAGCGAATACCTGCAATCGGTATGTTGCTGCGGCGCAATAATTGGTAACGCGCGAAAGAAAAGGAAGTCAGCAAACAAGAAATAAGTTTGCTCAGTCCCGTGATCGACTGGAATGAAAAAGTCCGGGGAATAAAAATCATGCAGACCCCAGGAACTGTGGAAATTGATGTAGGCGAAGCATTGCTCTTTGCGTTCATTCACGTCATTTTGCGGTGATATTTTGACGCCATGCGACAGTCGTGACGTGATGTGAAATGATACCTTGCCTGCTCCGCTTGTGTTTGTTGTTCTTGCTCCGCTCGACGCTTTATGTGAGCCTTCGTCTCCTCGGCACTAAGTGCACGCTTAGGCGCCGTTCTGGGTTGTATCGTTGTAGCTTACAGAACAGCCTCCTCTCTCTATATATATATTCCCTCGCTTACATTCTCCCGCCTCCTCTCTCTACTGTCGTCGCTGTTGCGGGTGAGCACGGAGACAAGCGCAGCAGCTCTTGACGCCTGGTTACGGCGTCCAGGGGGCATTTTGCACGTGCGATGTTGCGTAAATGTTGACACGAGCTTCTCGTGCCATCTTTCCTTTGTGCCACACTCCTGTTACCTACCAACGCGATAGCGTTAAGGACCCCCGTGTCGCAGAAAATCTGGTGTCGACGCCGCGGGGATCGCTCGGCGAATAATCATACTGAACTACAACTACGCAGGCCCTCCACGTGGCGCATACCTTGCTTTACATTCTTGACAAAGTTATTCCTCAAAATTTTGAGAATGAGAGCTCATAAACAAATTTCATGAAAAAAAACACCGACAGCGCATGTCTTTTATATGTTTGTGACGTGGCCACGTCTCAACCACGTCCGGACGCGGCTGACGTTAGTGGCATGCGTCTTAACATTGACCCGACGTGGCCGGCGTTAGCAGCGTGCCATATATCCATATATATATTCACATTTCATCAATAGATATTGACACGTGGACTTGATTATCTCTTACATGTGAGCGCTTTTTACCGCCGAAGAAATGTTATCGCTCAGCGCGGGACACGCCTGCATGTATCTGAAGCTTGTGTAATGTGATCGCATATGCAACGCCAATTGTGCAGAACTTTTTGGAAGACACGCGGGCTCCGCTTTCGATGACTCGTGTATAAAAGCCGACGCGCTTGACCGGCAGATTAGATTTCGCCGATCGCCGATCGTGTTCGCCGCTATTGCTCTGCTTTGAGTGTAACTTGCTTTTGTGGGCACCAGTTCGCCTAATAAAAAGTTTGTCTTGTCATTCGCAGTTTTACGGCTTTATTATTCACCGTCACTAGCACGTGACAATATACCAGGTCTCCCATCTAAAATGCACGAAACTATAAATATACGAGACACCAGATTGAAACCTACGGCATACTGCCATGTAGTGATCTGTTAGCGCAAACTAGAGTATTTCATCTGCTAGCTTTGATTACGCCAATGAACGGAAATGACCTAACCAGATTGATAACTAGTTTTAAAGGGAAGCTTTAGCTCGGGTGCTACTGTCTAAGTGCATGTAAAAGGAAAATTCGTTTTCTCGGCGACCAATACACTAAATTTTACGAGGTTTGTTGTATTTAAAAGAAAAATATAAAATCTGGTGACTGCTGGTTTCTAATTCTTGATTCAGAATGTTACTTCATTATTAAAATTATCCAAATTCGCAAATTTTCAGGAAACGAAACTATCAAGTATAAAATTCTGGAACTCCGCAAGGAAAAATGATATCACAATTCTGTGAATTGCATCTCATAGCACGTTTAAAGCGGACAAAACTAATTTGTTACACATGAATCTAAATAAATCAGTAATATGAAAATATAGCTTTTTCAGATCCCTTGTACACAACGTAAGAAATTCAAGTAAGATATAAATTGACATACTGAACCTGTCTGCTTTGAATTATCTAATGGGTGTCGTTTACAGAACCGCGATATCTGTTCTTGGTGCAGAGATATTAATTCATAAATTTAGTGCGTCTGTATATTTCGAGCTTGCGAATTCTTTGAAATTCTTTTAACAAAATTCTTGCCCTAAATCGAAATTCCGCTTCGAACAGTCACTAGAATTTAATTTTCTTTCTCAAATCTATTAAGTTTCATTAAAATCGTTCTGGGGGTTACATAAGGACGCGTTTTTGCGGTTCACGTGTATTTGAATAGGCCGCAGCATTCATTCCTTCATTCATTCATTCATTACTTTATCTCAACATTCATCTTTAAATGTGAAAATGCTAGGGCAGGAGCAAAAAGCCGCTATTTTAAGTGGCTTGACAAAGGCCCCTGCATTGGAGCTGGGCCCGAGCTAAAGCTTCCTCTGAAGGCTTAAGTTGGAATGCCTGGTTGCGTTTAACATTTCAAAATATCGCATTTGTTGCCTTCCCTTATGGCACATTTTACCTGGAAACCTTCTTACGTTTGCTGTTCTTGCCCAATAAACAAAGCATCTGAATTCAGCATGTACTCACAGGTACACTGGCACAGCAGCGCTCTCAAAAGGGCCTGTTCTAACTCTTTATGGCCGCTGTCTTCATAAGCAGCAGCGCGTGGGTGTAAGCTGGAGCAGTGCCCGCCAGCTTAGGAAAGAAATGAGAAATACAGTAGTTATTAGCAACATCCTAGACAGGTATTTCTATGAGTGCTATCTTTCTGCTGTTCGTATCGGAATGACCGTTCTATCAAATATTTAGCCGGTTTTGAATATATGAGGCCAAGCTTTCCTTTCATTAAAAGGTTCATTGCGCAGTAATTGCGAGAAATGGTTCGATAGGGCAAATCCTGTAAGTATACAGTATTGCGTAATTGGTAGCCTTCCGTGCACAATTTCGATGCTGTAAAACACCTTTCATGCTCCACGATGCCTCTGCCTTTATTCATTTGTTTTCGAGAAAATTTCCACAGATTAAGAAAAGAATCGTGAGCCATTCCGTACTGTGAAGGTGTATGACCCGCGAAGCTGTATAACACACGACAAAAGGTGACACAATATTTTGAACAAATGTACAAAAACCCGTTTATTGTCTTGATCGAGGGCCAACCTGACGTAAGTTACGTATACAGATAAAATTCTATCCGTTTGCGTTCATTCGCGTTATACATTCGTTATATACATTCGTGTTTTCATTTCGCAATGTATTGAGGCAAAGAAAATTTCAGACCGAAATCACCGCACCGACTGGCAGTGGGCCAGTGATGTCAGCGCCTTCCGAGAGGGAGGGGCAGTATGGGAACGTCAGCATGATGAGCGCCACGGAGTCAGCTGTGAAAGAAAGAGGACGACGAAGGCGCGAGCAGTCAAGCGAGCGCGAGGGGAAGTATGAGAACGCTGGCATGATGAGCCGCTACGGAGCCAGCAGTGGACAACGACGACGACGACGACGACGAAGACGAACACGCCATCAGTGGCACGAGCGCGTTCTCGCCGTTAGGCCGACGGCTGCCAACGAGGCTGCTGTGTAAGACGACGATGACGAACGCGTGAGCAGTGGCACGAGCCATTATTGCTGATAGTTTTTGATCGCACACCTGAACATTTAACGGTAGTCCAGCCATGAAAGCTTCGCTGTAAAATTTATAACAGCGTTGCTCGTTAAATCTTCTCCTCGAACAAGTAACATCCACTGCAGTTAATTCACTCATCACGCCTGTCAATCAGCGTTAAATTAGGATAACTCGATATCCTTTCTGTAACTGTCTTTCACATATGTGTGCGTGCCTAGTCGACAACTCAGATAATAGTGATGAGTAGTAATTTCATCACATCCTGTTATCCTGTATATATATATATATATATATATATATATATATATATATGTGCACAAATCTGGGGTCACAGCTGCTAAAAACAGATATCGGAGACACAGTGGAATGCGGTGAACAAAAGTATTCCATCAACCATAATCGGGCATTGAAAAAACATTCGCTGCCTCACGTGATCACATTCAAGAGCGACAGCACATAGCGGATGCTGAGAATGAAGATTACCTGATGCCTTTAGGATACTGCAGAAAGCATGTCTTAATCAGGCACCTTCTTCTCACGAACTACGCTGTGTCATACGGCCACAATTAGCAGATAAAGCGCGCCAGCCAAAGCTAATAAAGGTGCCTTTCCTCTGGCATATATCCTTCCCACTTTCCAAAAATGATGGTAGGTCGGAGATAATGATGCTGGCACATGAGACGAGAAAGACAGGGCAGAACGCAAATGAAGTGCCCAGAATGAAGGATACACGAAGAAAGTGCGAACGACAAATGGAACCAAGAAAACGGCATCGAACAGTAGCGATCATTTGGACGGCAGCTTTCCTTCGGGCACAACAAATCTGGGCCATTCGTGCACGGCCCCGAGAAAGTGCCGACGCGACGTGGCCACGGAGGAAAGAAGGAAGCATAACCTTGGAGACCGGGCAACACGGGCCGGCAGCGAAACATCAGAGGCAACAATACATTCGCGCGCCGGGGGGACCACGCAAAGAAATAACAAATAAGGGATTGGCTCTTTGTCCCGGCTACGCCGGCTAAGTGGACCGCCTGGGGCGGATATATCAATGGAGCGTCAATGGAATAAAAGCAATACGTTCCCTCTCCAGCACCACGGACCACAGGCGGATCTGATGCCGTATGCGATGGACGTTCTTAAAGTGCTCTGACCGCTGCGTTCTTCGCCACTTGGAAGGCCGTTTCTTTCCTTCTTTACTTTCTACACGAGGTGTTTCCAACACAAGCCAAACTCACCACTGTAAAGTTTGATTGCACCTGTTTTTTTTTGTTTCTTTCCGTGGTAACCCAGCTATACACAAAAGAAAAATAGGAAATAACGCCCTTTCGAGGGAAGCATATGTTAAGGTTCTCGCCGCCATATACGACTTACCAGTCATATGTACTTGTTGTGACGTGAGGGTTGCGTCTCGTTTAATCAGTGGCTCGCCACAGCAGTTGATTTGCAAACTCTGATCTGTCGTGGTATATAGAGCTCCTATATCGTCGGCTCTCGGTTAGCACACACTGTCCCTATGATGGCCTTTTCACTATTACAGGCTAAGACTTAACATTCCACGACATTCGTTGTCGCGCTCTGCTGCATTCTGGGATCCTTCATCTTGTCACTTTCATCTTTACAGGATAAAAAACAGCACGTGCGCCATGAGAACTACCTCCTTCTCTCGTGCCTCCGATATCGTTTTTCTTCTTTAGTTGTTTTTTTTTCTTTTGTTTAGCCTCATTCTATTTGCCTCTATTTTATCTAGAGACGCCAAATTTACAAAGAAAAATTCCCGCTGGCCTGAATACATTTTTGTTTTATTTTTCAGACAAATAAAAAGAAATCTTCGAAGTGAAGTAGTTTTCACTGTGTCCACTACAAATATTTGTACCCAGGTGACGCTCTATGCTGTACAGGTAAAGAATGTGGACAAACTCTTAATATACTTTGTTAGCTTGAGTGGAAATACAGGATTAAACGGATCGGCAGCAGACAATGGGACAACCGTAGCTAAACTTTCTACAAACACAGCGAAAATATTTCGAGAAAGGAACACCTAAGCATAAACAAGAACACCTAAGCAAACAAAACATGTAAAAGAAACCAAGTAGATCAACTGCATGGTTTCAGTTTCAGCTGTTGACCCACTTTCCGCCCAACATTTTGTTTAACTGTCACGTTATTACTGCTCGTCATCAAATTTTGGCACGTTTCTCAGCGGCGCAAAAATAGAACTAATATAAAGACACTTTTTTTTCACAAAATTTAGTTTCTTTTTGACCATTTGCACCTATAAATTGATCTCAAGCTAAGAAATACATTATTTTCCTGTTATGAGCGAGAAGAAAGGGGGCTAACCGAGGGGCCCCCTCCGCGTCACCAAAGGCATCGACAGCAGCTGTGGTGATACCAGCCCAACAGATGACTCGAGGTTTCATACTAGACCATCATTCTACATCAACCGCTGCAGAGCTTGTGGCTATTCGGGAAGCGATTCGCCACATCTGCGGGGAAAGAACTCAAGAGTGGTGCATTTTCATGGACTCAAAACCCGCGCTGCAAATTTTGGGATGCTTCTTGCGCCACACCGCATATCAGGTTCTGGCACTGCAGATCACCGAGCTACTTTCATGCGCTCAAGAAAAACACCACCGCATAGTGTTCCAATGGATCCCGGGACATTGTGGGATCATGGGTAATGAGATGGCCGATGCTGCAGCAAGACGCGGCCTCAACAACGGCCTGCGAACCGTAGTGCCATTCTCCAGACCGGACATCATATGCCTCCTGTCGGAATTAATGAGGAGTGCGACGAGAAGCTACTGGGCCCAGCCAGACGCTCATCACGTCCGCCTTAAAAGGCTGGATCCCGATATGAAATTTCCTATTCTGCGTGGAATTCCACGCCCTCATACATGCCTGATACACAGACTGTGATTAGGCGTCGTCTTCACGCGCAAATATTTGCACGTATTTGGACGGACAGACTCCCCGGACTGTTCAGTGTGTGACGCTGTAGAGACTATAGAACATGTGCTCGTGGTGTGCCCTGAGTATGCGCGCGAAAGACTGACAATGGCAGATACATTGAGACATTTACAAAATGGACCACTGTCGGAGGACCTCTTGCTAGGCGCATGACCTCAGATTTGGCAGAGGACAGACAATGCGTGCTCTTTTACGTTTCCTAGGTGACACGGGCCTGGACTCACGCCTGGGATACCAGTTGTGTAACGTGTCCTTCACTTCGTTCCTCCCATTATCATCCCCCATTGTGACCCTTTTTCTTCCCCTCTTCCCCTTCCCTTACGTAGAGTAGCAGGCCAGATGCTCCATTATCCGGCCGACCTCTCTACATTTTCCAATCACTGAAATACTTCTTCTAGCGAAAAAGCAGGTGGATGAACAGGCAATTGGCAACTACGGCGTCAATTCTAGCAACGCTAGAGGAGAGGTTCTGGTGGAATTCGCAGAAAGGAATAAGCTGAGAATAATAAACATTTTCTTGAGGAAATGTAGCAACAGAAAGCGGACCTGGAAAAGCCCTAATGGCGAAACAAGAAATCAAATTGATTTCATACTTTCTGGTGATCACAGCATAGGGCAGGATGTAGAAGTGATAGGTAGGGTAAAGTGCAGTGATCAAAGGTTAGTGAGGGCTAGGATTCACCTTAATTTGAACAGAAAAAGAGGAAAATTGGTCAAGAAGAAATGGGTGAACTTAGAGGCAGTAAGAATAAAAGCAGACAAATTTAAGATGGTACTTGCAAACAAATATGCAGCCTTAGGACAGAGAGATGATGATGATGACATAGAGGTGATGGATGAAACCGTAACGAGGCTGGCGTCATAGGCAGCAATTGAAGTGGGAGGCAAGGCACCAAGGCAACCAGTAGGCAAGCTCTTCCAAGTAACAAAGGACCTAATAAAGAAACGACAAAGAATAAAAGTCTCCAACTCAAGAGATAAGATAGAATTCTCGGAACTTTCCAAACTGATCAACAAGGCGAAAATATGTAATATTCTAAATTATGACGTGAGGAAGGCTGAAGAAGCCGTAAAAAATTGACACAGCCTGAAATCAGTGAGAAGGAAAGTTGGCATAGGCAAACCAAGATGTATGCACTGAAAGATCAGCAGGGTAATATCATCAGCAATCTCGAAGGTATAATAAAAGCAACGGAATTCTATACTGACCTGTACAGTCCCCAGAGGACTCAGGAGTACTCCATTCGAAACAATAATGAACAGGATACAGAAACTTCTACTATAACTAGACATGAGGTCAGAAAGACCTTGCAAGACATGAAACGGGGAAAAGCGGCAGGAAAAGATGGAATAACAGTCGATTTACTCTAAGATGGAGGAGACATAATGCTAGAAAAACTGGCGGCTCTCTATACGAAGTGTATATTGACAGAAAGGGTCCCAGAAAACTGGAAGAGTGCAAACATTATACTAATCCACAAAAAGGGAGACGTTAAAGAACTGAACAATTATAGGCCCGTTAGCTTACTCCTGGTATTATATAAAATATTTACCAAGATAATCTCCAATAGAATAAGGGCGACACTTGATTTTAGTCAACCAAGGGAACAGTCTGGCTTCAGGAAGGGATACTCTACAATGAATCATATCCATGTCATTAATCAGGTTATCGTGAAATCCGCAGTACTATAAGCCTCTCTATATAGCTTTAATAGCTTATGAAAACCCTTTGATTCAGTAGAGGTACCAGCATTCATGGAGGCATTGCGTAATCAAGAAGTACAGACCACTTATGTAAGTACCCTGGAACATATCCACAGTGTTTCCACAGTCACCTTAATTCTAAACAAGAAAAGCTGGAAGATACCTGTAAAGCAAGGGGTCAGACAGGGAGACACAATCTGTCCTATTCTATTCTACAGTGATTCCACAGTCACCTTAATTCTACACAAGAAAAGCTGGAAGATACCTATAAAGAAAGGGGTCAGACAGGGAGACACAATCTCTCCAATTCTATTCGCTGCGTGCTTGAGAGAAGTATATTTGGGAAGGTTTAGAAGTAAGGATTGACGGCGAATACCTCAGCAACCTTTGGTTTGTCGATGACATCGTTCTATTCAGCATCACTGCAGACGAGTTACGACAAATGACTGAGGAGCTTAACAGAGAGAGTGTAAGAGTGGGGTTGAAGATTAATATGCAGAAGACAAAGATGATGAATAACCGGGGAAGAGCACAAGAGTTCAGGATCGCAAATCAGCCTCTAGAGTCTGTGAAGGAGTACGGCTACCTAGGTCAGCTAATCACAGGGAACCCTGACCATGAGAAAGAAATTCACACAAGACTAAAAATGGGTTGGATCACATACGGCAGGCATCGTGAGCTTCTGACTGGAAGCTTACCTTTGTCATGGAAAAGGAAGGTATGCAATCAGTGCATTTGACCGGCGCTGAAATATGGGTCACAGACTTGGAGACTGACAAAGAAGCTTGTGCACAAGTTAAGGGCCGCGAGGAGAGCAATGGAACGAAGACTGCTAGGCATAGCTTTAAGAGACAGAAAGAGAGCGGTTTGGATCAGAGAGCAAACGGATATAGACGGTATTCTAATTGACATTAGGGAAAAAAATCGCGCTGGGCAGGTCATGCGATGCGCAGATTAGATAACCGCTGGACCATTACGGTGAGAAAATGTGCACCAAGAGAAGGGAAGCGCAGTAGAGGACGGCAGAAGTCTAGGGGGTACGAGAAAATCCGGAAATTTGCGGGTGCTAGTTGGCATCGGTTGGCGCAGGGCAGGGGTAACAGGAGATTGCAGGGAGAGGCCTTCGTCCTGCAGTAGACATAAAATAGACTGATGATGATGATGATGATGATATGTTACTACTAGAACTAACCCTGGGAGTGTCAGCAGGCGCCACCACTCACAAACCACGGCAGCGGATGTGGACCATCCTTACTGGCGCAGGCGTAACGAGTGCGTGATCTCTTTGGGTGAAGGCAACTGGTCAATAAATTCACACGTGCTACCTAACCATCGATCGAGTATTTCTTTTGTACAGCAAACAATTACGAGAAGTTTCAATAAAATTTTAAGTGGGATGGTCGAGGCAAGTCCGAAGAAACCTCAAACGATGCGGGTAACAAAACTCTGTCAATAACACGTTAGGTGGGGGGGCGGGGGGCTCAGCCTTGGAAAACTTCGGAGCGGGCTCGGGCTCCGGAGCCCCCCCCCCCCCCAAGTTCAGCGCCTCCATAGGGACTTATCCAATAAAGAATATTTGATAATAGCCGGTTTGTGTGTTCATTCCTTCTGTTTGCCACATTGGTGCAATCTTGCAGATAATAGGCAAATTTAGCAAGATAGAGATAGAAACGAAAGAAAGAAAGAGCAAGGCAAATGGAGACCCACTAGTTCACCTATATATGATGGATTACCCAAAGGTGTGGGAAGCACTTTCTACGCCTTTCTTTTTTTTTATCACTGACATGATTTTGAAGGAACGGTTGACGCCTTTAGGAAGCATCGGGAGCTCCTCGTCGCAGGGCAAACAAAAGGAAACCGTGAGAGGCATCGAAAAGAACTGATTACGGTAAAAATACTTTCTGCGCATCCCCCGCTTTCTTCAATAAGCCCGTTTGCGGTGACATAATCATTGTAACGTTCTGTTGTTTTGACATTTTCAGCAGGAAACTTCGCGCAAGGCGAGGATGCTTTCAGCTGGTAGTAGACGTTATTGGCGTCACACGAGAGTACCCACTAGCGTTGCTATTTAGGGAGCCTTCTTGCACATACGCTCGTGCGCTGGAATTACAGGCATGTGCACGAAGGCTGCGTATTGCTGCTCAGTATTTCACTAGGAGTTTACAGGATAGGTCTTATCCTCGAAGGTATACTAATGCTCTAAAACTAGGGCACTGAAAGCATTATTTCGTAGGCGAGAAAGTTCTATCTGTAAGATGATCTACCCGGACAGTTTAATGACTATTACCACAAGGTTTGTTATAAAGAAAAGGATTAAACCTAAGGATGTCTTATGAGTTGTAAATACGAACGCATTATTGGCCGTTTGAACACCGCTAAGTACTCGTTTGAATTTTGCGCTGTGAGTAATGTACCATAGCGGTAAGTGTTGCCCGAGCCAGCAAACAGCAGCAGCTTGCGGTGCCAACGCCGCATGCCACCATCGCTTTGCGCCACGAGAGACCGAGGAAGCAGCAGCAGCCACCAAGGCCGGCAGGCACGCGCAACAGCTAAGCCCAGTGGGGGTGAGAGAGATAGAGAGATACGGACTGCTCGACGGCTTCGGAGAGCGATAGCGAGGGTGACGTGACGTCGCGGTGACGCCCTCGCAGCTCACGCGACACCTGGCGCGAGCTGCCGGTGCAGCAGGTGATCCATTTTGAATAGTTTACCCCGTCGAGGCCCGCTCGTAACGTGACTTCGTAGACAGTGGGAATTTGCCGGCCGTTTCGCTGCTACCGACGACAAACGCCGGTTCTTTCGCTCAATGGCCTTTGACGTTTTGCCATTAAAATGGTGTAATAGATAAAGGCGGACTGCAGAGTACCTCTTGGTGGAATTGAGTTGCTAGTATTGAAGATGAGTCCTCAAGCAGTGATAATATGCATTATGTAGATTGCCATAAATTTGATATGGAGAGCCTGGGTCGATGGTATGGAATGAAGCTTGGAAGCAAAACACCAAAAAAGAATAGCAAAGGCGAGTATAGGTGAGTTCATATGATGCCATGACTCTACAGTGAGGACTTATCTAGCCATCTATATGCGCACTTTTCCACTTTTTCCACCTGCTACACGCATGATCAAGCTCGATGTGATGCATAAACTTAGGGAGGCCAAAAAGGTAGCCCTACGCGATCGCTGAGACCGTATACGCATAGAGGTAGGCATGGTTCGTTAAATTCTGAATTTTCGGAGGGCCAGTTGCGGACATCCACTCGAGACATTCGACACCCACTAACCGATGCTCACTAGGTATTTCCCGTTTGTTTTGTTATTTATAAAGAACCGTTGGACGACGCCATAATTTTTTATTGAAATAAACGTGAGAAGTGTAACCACCGCATAGTGCTCATGGTCATTCTTTTCTCTCGAGGATATAGGAAACCCAAAATAATAAAAGAAGAAGAAAATAAGGAAAGAAATTGTAAGGAAGCAAGAACAAGAAAGAAATAATAACCCTGCGCATGCACATACCATTTCTAAAGTTCTGTCACGTAGAAACTTCCCTGCGAATAAGGTCAAGTATTATAAAGAAACTCTAAGCCCTCGTGGTAACCAAATAAAGATATCCAGGCTGAGATTTCAGAACTAGCGGTATCAGAAAAAACAGAAAAGAAAAACCAAAATATCAGGAGGGGAAGTGCTCACACATTCTCAATCATAAGCGCAGAATACTATGGCCTTAATCAGGGGCACCATTTCGGATCCTGACGCACTGTCACAGTTGTTGTTCTACGCGAATACGTTGACCCACATCAACATCTACGTCCCGGGTGAGCTGAACAAGCGTAACACTGCAGCGAGTGGCCTGTTGCAGAATGCCTTCAGGCTTCTTCTATAAGATGAATTTGTGAGGTCGCATTTGCCCTTGCACTGCATGTCCCGCTCAATCAGAGCTACATAACCTGGCCAGTTATACTAACAGGCTCCAGGCCAGTCCTGCTCGGTATTCAATGAGTGAACCATAGAGGCCGCCCCATCGTTTGGCAACTCGAATCCAAGCATTAGAGGCTGTTATCCAGGGAATGTGAAGTCATCGTTCACTTCGTTCCGTGCCACGTTTACATTCGGAGAAAGGAGGATGCTACGAAGAAAGCTTGATCAGGACCAGGCAGACCCCGAGTTGCTGCTGGTTCGGTTCGTTCTGTGCGTTTGAGCACTTTCTTGAAAGAGGGCCCTCAAGAAAAAGCTCAAACGCACAGAACGCGCCTTCACATTAAAACTGAAGCTACGCTGCCTCAATTTTCCCTGCTCAGCATCCTTGGAAGACAGAACTTGGCCACTGGACACCGCTTTCTAAGGTACTCTTCTAAATATTAAGTAAAAAAAAAAGAATACTACACGTTAAAAAAAATTGCATAATCTGTAGGATGTATTTCGCGTTGTGCTCATATTCACGGCATTCCTTGTTCTCTCTATTTCTTCTGTCCCCGCTTCACTTCCCCCAGCTTAGGGCAGCCAACCGGACTCTTGACTGGTTGACATCCCTGCCTTCCTTTATTTTTCTCAGTCACTTGCATCATCTGAGAGGGTTCATAAGACAGGAGAAAATGTTTAGAAAGCATGAGCCCTGTAATGAAACTTCGCAGTGCTCCTGTCAAGAGAGTGCATGTTCTTAATGCGTTCGTGCAAGTGAGAACTGAAGCGTCTGTTTGGTTTCGTATGTTAGCCAAGTAGCAATAAAAAAAGAACAAAAACGCAGGAAAAAGACCAAGTTTTTGAGTTTTTCTTCTTTTAATGTATGCTAATTATGTAATGATTTCCTTTTGCCACAGTTTTGCATCTCCTAGAGGACAAACAAAAAAAGTCCGTAAAGCCCTGCTTCAAAAGTTTATCTCCGACTGGCATTAGCCCAAGAAAAAGCATAGTGCTTCCGGCAGTATTTGTTATATTTTTCGGTACTGGTTTGAACTCACGGATGCCCCAAACAGAAAGAAAGGACAGCTGCGAAAGGAAGTTTCAATGATTCTTGTGCAACATGTGAACAGCTGCAGCGCTTTCTGAAAATTGCGCATGCATTCTGTCGTTTCCACGTTGTGCCTGCTTTCATTTTATTTTGCTTGATGCAGCCTATACGCTTTTGTTCATTCATTTTCCTTATATTTACAATGACAAGGAAAGCATTCAGGAGTATCCTGTACACTCATTTTGCAGCGCCTTTTTGATAAAACCAACCAGACAAAAATGTCCAGAAACTGCTTTCCGCAAGTTTCCAAATCTTCGCGCCAATGTGTAAACAACAGGAAGATATAGGGTTCAGTGGCGTTAAACGCTACCTGAAATAAACAGCGAATGTTTCTGTTGAAAAAAAATTAAGCCGTTGCAGTTCAGTAAATATTTCCAGTGAAGTAAAACCTGACGCCAACTCGCACAATTCGATACTACTTTCGAGGAGTACACAAGTGCTGACGAGGCATAAAGGTGACGTGGTAATTATATTTACAACATTGTTGTGACATATAGAAGCCGCATTATTGTGCTAAGGGACAATCTTCTATAAATTATCTATTACGAATAAATTATATGATGTATAACTAATAAATAAAACACCACGCTGTTATCTGTTATAACAAAACATTTTCTGCACAACTTTTAATATAATCAGCGACAGGTGTGTGGACACAATGTAGTTTTAAAAGTAGATCAAGTGACTTTTGTATTAATGTTGTAAAATCTTCGGAAGATAACTTAGGTGAACCAAGGTAAGATTTACTCGAACTTGCATTAAACAAAATTAAAACTTCCTTTTGGCCTTAGAGAACTAACTGGCGCATTAGTGAGAGAAGGAAAATTTAAAAAAAAAGATAATGCAAAAGTTTATGCACATTCAAAACATATTGGAATTCATGTGAAGGAAAAGCTTTGGTGAAGTATTTAAGTAAATGCTAATAAACGAAATGCTTACCGTATAATTGTGTCTATTTCTTGCACTACATCCAAGCTGCCGTCGGAGTTATTGAACTCACAGCAAATTTAGAGAAAAAGGCTACAAGATTGTTTGATGCTATAATAAACCGTAACTAAGTCTGCTTATGGACGAAGCCGTCGATAAATACCTGAAACACCTAAAAGAGGTTGGCATTAGTGGCGCAATGAAATTGTTCAGGCGGAGATTACTTAAAGGGTAACATATAATGTCGTGCCTGAAAGCAGTGCAAGCAATAAATAGGCTGCGGCGACCAAAGGAATCGCAGAAGGCTTCCGTCGATCGAACGACACCTTACTTGTCGTTTCCTTATTTAACTGTTTGTCCCAGCACTGGCGGGCAAGCACATGCATTTTAGAAAGTACTACAATCACCTCGGCATATGCGTGCAAACTGATTTGACGCGCCTCGCTATTCTAGAAAGGGCGAGAGCTCTCAGGGTGCGTGCATTATGTGTTATGGCGCCGCTGCTCGAAAACAAGAAAACGGTTGTTAACGTCAAAAGGTGCAAGTAAAACATGAAATAAGCGCATGTGACAATATATACAGCTTTTATGCCGTTATTTGTTTAAAAACTCGGAACCGAGGTGCTTCAACTGACATATATACTTTCTTAGTCACGATTCTGTGCAATAAAAGCCGGAACATTCGGTGGCACTTATGGAGATACTCAAAAAGAAGGTAACCCTAATTAACAAAATCAATGAAACTCTACCATCTCCAATGTATCTCTAAGGCACACAGACCTCCCGGCCCCCGAGGAATAAAAAGATAATGTAGTATATTCAACCACTTGTGTAATTTCTGATAGTTTGGCTACACAACGTTTTTGTGGCTGCTGTGGGATGCGCTGGCCTATATTGCACAGAATTATGACCAACAAAGTAGGGTTCAGTAAGCGCGGCTCTGTTCTGTGCAGCCAAACATGATATGATCTGATAAAGCGTGTACGCATAACGTTGCATTTGAGGTACCCTGCACGCACTCAATCCTCATATTATAATAGTCTATGCTATTTAACGGCTTCTTCGATATTTTTTACTTGGTTATGTTTTAGCTATCCCATTAATAATTTACTGGAATATATGTATATATATATATAAATATATATATATATATATATATATATATATATATATATATATATATATATATATATATATATATATATATATATATATATATATATATATATATGTATGAACGTTCTGTACTCCTCTTGTTACAGTAATCCATGCCCATTCTAGAAGAATGGCAGAGAATGAGCACATTCCCAGTACTCTGATGCTCCCTAATTATTACTACAGATCGAAGCATTTCATACAGTGAAACATCGGGATGAAATTTGATGAGCGCGCACCTTATACATAAACATAAAATGATGAGTGAAAATATTGCATATAAGTATTTTCAAGGTATTTTTAATCGGTAATGGTAATTGGCATTTTTTTAAGCTGAAAGAAAAGTGTTTCAATATTTAAAGGGACATTAAAGCGAACGAATAAATCAGTTTAGACTAACGAAGCATTGTTTGAGAACCCTGCAGGCAGTCATTTAAAAAAAAATTGTTTCCTGATTAGATGAGAAAATGAAGGTCCAAGTATTAGTATCTGAATTTCGCGCCGAAACCCCAGCGCCGGTACGTCAGCGTGACGTCAGGGATTCCAAAGTATTCCAGGATTCCAAAGTAGTTTTCGCATTTGGGCCACGTTGGCTGAATAAAGGTTCCCGAAACTTGCCATGTTAAATATATGGTTCCTTTAGAACACAATGTAGTCAATCTGTACCTGTATATATAATTAGTAGGCGCTAGAAGGTGCCATCAAAATCCAAGACGTCACAGCCCCCAGGTTCGGGAACTTAAGTAGGCGTCGCCACCCGTATTTCGTTCTTGTGCTTTTTCTGGCTTACCAAACGTCTTATCGTTGTAAGAATGGTGTTTTTGGTCTTGTAGAACGGTAATTTACTGATGCAGAACAAATCACTTTTCCCTTTAGTGTCCCTTTAACACGCTGGGCAAGTTTCTCTGTAAGAGGTGTACTGACAACTGCGAACTGCGATAGTTGATGGAGGAAAAGAAACGATAGAATTAACGATAACCGCTTTCTTGGCGGCCTCCATATGATTTCATTCATCCTTTTCAGAGAGACAATGACCGCATTCATTGAATTAAGAACGTCGAAAAAGTAACATAGTGTCCCCTCTTGAAGGAAACTTTGTCAAAGAAACGCCTTTGCTTTTGAGAATGATCTTCCCTTTCTCGGCATCGCTTAGTCCACCGTGGCATGAAATGAGATTTCAACAGCAGTGTGTACACTTGGCGACCATCGAATCTTTGGAATATTGTGCAATCAGTTATTAAATCTAATAATACCATTCGACAAGAAAGAATTATTTCTCGAAAGCCAAAAATTTTCGAGCACTCACATGGAGCCTTGAAACTCATTGCACCTTAAGTGCCCCTCTAGGAATCCTTTTCACACTTATACGAAGTACGCGTTTCGCCACGATAGACATTCAACAATGGCAACACCGATGATAATTGGGATTACGCAATTAGCTAGCACAACTATTTATACATATAGACACAAACGCCACTAAAGTTACGTGTTATATTCTGACGAGCAAGCATATTTATATTTGTGAAGGAGAGAGGGATGCGAATCAGTGTATCGTTGAGAAAGTTGATGTCACAACACGAACGTATGTGCTATATTACACGCCATTTTATACACATCTTGTAAGGTAAACTTTTCGTTGGTCAAGATCTTTCGACCGTGGCTTTGCATTATACAGCTGCAAAAGGCCGCAAACGTGCTGCTGCGATTTTTCAAGGCAACAGGACAGAGCGTCCCTCTGTGATATACAGCAGTGAACTTAACTCAGACGGCGACATCAACACTGGAGTTTCTCTCTTCCTCTTAATTATTTTCTCACTGTTCTTTTTCCCTCAGTGTACAGTAGCAGCCAACTGAGCTCAGTCCTAGGGAAGTATTCTGCAAGAGTCCACCTAGTGCACATGTCCATTTGGTCTACCGTTGAAGTTCTGATTGGCTGGGCTGCGCTGCGCGTCCGCAGCAGATATGCGCCACAACCAATCAGCACTTCAGCAGTAGACAAAATGGACATTTCCAAAAGGAGGACTCTTGCAGAATACCTCCCCTGATTATCCTCCCTGCCAATAGTTTAGCATTTTCTCTCCCTCTTTCTCTCTCTCAGCCACGCCACTGAGAAGGCAAGGAAGACTACCCAAATATATGGACCTCGCCATTTTTGATTTCATGAAGGGCACTCAGAGTAAGAATGCGGGCTATATTGTGCGGCATACAAGAGCACCATTTAATTTGCACATAGAAGAATTTAGGTTAAGTTGCAGGAGACTGGTTCCGATAAATGGTGTGCGTAAATTCTTTGACGTATTGACTATTTATGCGCTACAGTGATCTAGAAAATGCCGTAGCAGAGCGGAATAGTGATAACGTCTCCGTGCGTTTAGTTCAAGAGAGAAAATTTATGCACACGCTTATGGTTATGCGGCATCCGCCAGTACGCTCCTACATTATACCATTCATCGCGGCGCCTGGTTATGATTCTTGATATTCACTTTCTTTTTGGCCTTGTTCTTTCCAGCGCTCTAGGAATGCCCGCCACTGACGGATGTCCCTTGCTTCAACCACAATGCATTCTTCTGCGTCACATGTCCTCAAGCATTCGCTACGACCGTTTATTTTTCTTAGGACCCTTTAAGTATTCTCATGCACTGCATGCAAACATTGCCTTCTTCACCAGTACTTTCTCAGGCTGCAGGGTGCCAGATTGCGGCAAAGAACTGCTTATAAAGAGCCAGTGAAGCTATCTTAGCGCAGAAAATTATGAAGACTTACGGAGCTCCAAAAGGGCACTCCTCTAAATAACAGAAGTTGAGCTCTTAATCCCTCATAATTCCCGCAATTAATTAGCCTTTGTCCCAGTCCCCAGTGGCTGCCCAACACGTGACGGAGCGAGAGGCCTCATCTGTGGCATTGTCGACAGTGCTCAGCATATCTCCGACAGGACAGGCCGCCACTGAAAACAAAGTCGGCAGCGGTCAACATGTGAGCCATCGAGGCATACCAGCTTAAGAGCGCTCTTCGATAAATCATCCGATGTTACATATGATGTCATTGGGCGCAGACCGCTAGGTATAAACACGTTCGATTAATGGCTGAATATTCCTTTCTTCTTAGGAAGAATATTACGGAAGATAACTTCTAATGCATAAAACTTTACTGCAGAACATATCAGGGTTCTGTAGCATGACATAAATAGCAGCTATATTTATATTAAAGGTATATATGGCATATGTTCTCAAAAGAATATCATTATTTGACATAAAATAGATAATGCAGGAATATGTGCACAAGTAGTGCACGTCTGCTTACATTTTAAGGTAGGAAAGCTGTATAAGGACGGTGAAAGAGCGACTATACATGCATAAATTCACTCTATTGCGTTCATAGAGAACGTGAATGCGAAATTAGGGGGAATGCAGGCTGAAAAACTGGTAACATGAAAGAAATTCACTTAGGAAGACGAAGGCCACATTTGGAAGAAACAGGCCAGATCTCGCAAACAATAAATGACTTAGTAAAGCACCTGAGCACGGAAGCCTGGAGCTTGTGAAGTAAGGTTGAAATCAATAAACTGCCGAATTGATGAACAGGTGCAAAATAAGTCACATTTGAAAGAATAACATTCAAAACAGTTTGAATTGGTAAGCAATGGGCCAGGCATAAAACCAATAGAGAACAAACGTAGTCTCAGCTAGCATACGTAGCATAGCTAGCTTAAGTAGCGACTTCAATGATAATAAAGGCAAGAGGGCAAATTAATAGTGAAACCAACTATTTCCAGAACAGGCCACGTGTACATGGTTACACGTAGCTGCAAGAAAAGCATACAAGTATGTAAGTTCTGTGGTGTGATTTCGGGTAAAATTAGAAGCGCTTTCCACGTCGTGATCTGGAGAAAGCGGCAGGATGATCTTCAGGCATGCAGACCCTGTGAAAGAAGGACTAAACACAAACAGAACGAACACTGAAAGTTCGAGTGAACAACTATTCAGTATTTGCCTGGCAATTGGCAGGAGTTATATGCCCACGTTGGTAACTTCACAAAAAGAAATTTATTTCCGGGTGCTCATTCCTTTTGTATCTGTGTCATTGCATACACGCAAAGCGTAGTGGAATACAATAATCGGTAGGTTTCCCAAGACCTAGTTCTGCACATAAGAATTATTTGTGGGAAATAACTGATATTCGGTCACTGTGCTAACAGAATGTTGTGAATTTATACAGAATTCTGGATTCAACACTACTTAATATGTTTTTTAGGGTGTTCGTGCGGTTTAATCAAGCCAGGCCTAAATTTACGTTTAAGAAGCAGGCGGCTACTAATGTACCTCAACTGCTTGCCGGTGGAGACAAAATGTGCTTTAGCAAGGCCTGCATTCCCGCAATGCATAGTGTAACAAGCCGGTTGATTTCATCACAATCGATGGGTCTTGATCGATTTTTCGAGTTGCGTATGGCTGCCTGCACCAGTGGACGCAGCCGGCGAAAGAAAAGGGGCGTGCTTGGTAAGGGGAGGTCACGTTATGTATACATGGCATTTTAGAAAAACACGTTTGGTGGAAAAGTTTTGTTTGAATTGGTGCTTTTTTATTTTTTTCTCAAAATATTAAGCTTGCTCGCTTCTTGCGCTTCAGTGACCATGATGTTATGTTGAACATTTCTGAAGTGGATGAATCATCTACTTAAAGCGCGCGCGATACAGCTAATGAGATTATTGGAGGAAAAGCGAATGTACAATCACGATAGCCTCCAATAAAGCTGAAATGTTGTGTAGGAACAGAAGGCCCACAAAGAATTGCCATTTATTAAACAGATCACTGTGTTGATGGCGCGGCTATCATCGTCGAGCCTACATGCCTGATGGCGCTGATGATGATGATGATGATGACCTCAAGTTATGGCTCATAACCACACTGGGGGATTGGCCAAGAATTGCGTGCTGAAACGTTCACCTATTCTTTTGAAGTGCTACTTATTCGATGATAAAAGAAATATAATGAAAGAGAGATAAGAAGACATAAAAAAATACAAGACAAAAGTTAAAAAGTTATTCGTTTTGTTGACTGTATGTAACTGCAAACGGCATCAAATACGTCCCTGTGGCTGACCCCTATAACTGACGCACCGAAAGATACTATGATTTCTGGTGATAACATTAACCCTAATTTTGCGAACGGAAGTTCTAGATGTCTTTTTCTTAACAATTTGTATCGTCGACATACCAAAAAATAATGATCTAGAGATTCTGTTTCTTGGCAGTATGGACACAGAGGCGATAGCGTCGGACCAGTCCTGTGTAAATATAGGTTTAATGGAGGGACACGGCAGCGTAATCTCGTGATCGCTAATTCTGATTGTCTTGATGGACACCACTGGATTTTCCACGGAAATCTGAGGTGCTGATATTCTGTCCATGTTGTTATTGATTCACTGACATCTCTATGAATTGAATATTTTCTATATCTGATTGCTGTTATGTGAGCCACCAAAGGAAGAACAGGCATTATAGGTCCACTCAGGGATGCTCGCGCTAATGCGTCTGCCATTTCATTTGAATGTAAGCCACAATGTCCAGGTACCCATAATAGTTTTAGAGAATTCAACTGTGGATGGCGCTAGTCCAGTCTCTTCGTCTTCTACAGCGGGGCTTGATGAGTAGTGTCCGCTACATGGCTCCTTCCCTAGCGATGAAGGCACTGCCGTTCAGCGCTTTAAATTGCGGAGATGGCACTGCCAGAGTCTAGGTTAGCTGGCTTCAAGCGGTTGATGGAAATTGTCTCTTCGCGTCCGTTGACAAGAAATCTAAAAAACTTCGCGTCACGCTTGATGACTTTGAAGGGACCGTCGTAAGCAGATTGTAAATGAGCTCGAGTAGCATCGTGACGGATAAATACGTGACTGCTATGAAGTAAAGATGGGCCCCTGTAAACATTTATGCGGTCGTTTCGAAGTGGCGGTGGTATAACAGTGGTCATTGTAAGGCGCAGGTGGTCGGAGTAGGATTGCAGGTCAGCAGATGATGGTTCCAAGGTGAAGAACTCACCGGGTACGCGAAGTGTCGTGCCGAAAACGACTTCTGCTGAGGAACACTGTGTATCTGCTTTCAGAGCTGTGCGAAGACCTAGTAGAACCAAAGGCAGGGTATCGTCCATGGTATCATGCAGTCATAGGCACGAAGCAATGGGCAAGGCCTATCGCTTTTAGTTGACGATGGAAGTGTTCCACCATGCCATTGGAACTTGGGTGATAAGCTGTAGTTCGTATGTGCGTTACACTCAGAACACAGGAGAGAGCTTGAAAGAGGGACGAGTCAAATTGTCTTCCTCTGTTTGTCGTTATGGTGTGTGGTACGCCGTAACGAGAAATCCAGGTATTTAAGATGACCTGGGTTACGAACTCTGCAATAATGTGAGAGAGTGGCGCTACTACACGCAAGCGTGTGAAACGGTCAATACATGTGAGTACGTAACGTTGGTTCGAGGACGGTGGTAGCGGACCGAGGTCGATGTTAACGGGGCCGATACGAGTGTCTGGTGGTGGAAAATGACCAGGCGCGCTAATAGTGTGTCGACTGACCTTAGCGCGCTGGCACTGTATGCGTGCCCGTCGGCGTTCATACGTGGCCACAGATAGCGGTAAGTGACAAGACGTTGTGTGTCCCGTACTCCAGGGTGCGATAAGAACTGTAGTGCGTCAAAACCTTGCTGCCGAAATTGTTGTGTAATGTACGGTCGAGGATAGCCCGTAGTCATGTCGCATATCACTGTGACGTTGCAGCCAGGCAGTAAGATATCTTCGAAGCGCAGAGAATTGTTGGCAGTCCGGAGTGTTTGACGTTCATGGTCTGTGCGTTGAGCGGTTGTGAGGTGGACGAAGTTAAGGCCGGTACTATTTACTTGGTTTGCAATTATATGAATCCGTGACAGAGCGTCAGCGATGGAATTATCGGCACCACTGATATGCCGAACATCACTGTTGAATTCGGAGATATATGCAAGCTGGCGAATATCGTGGGGAGTGTGCGAGGAACTGTTGGAGGTAAAAGCATAAATGAGTGGTTTGTGGTCGGTGAGAATAAAGAGCTGACGCTTTTCGAGACTGTGACGGAAGTGGCGAACTGCGAGGTAGAGTCCAAGCAATTCGCGATCGGAAGTGTTGTAGCGGGTTTCTTGTAGTGTCAGCTTCCTTGAAAGGAAAGGTATAGGCTGCCATGCCTTGCCAACCAGTTGTTGAAACATGGCGCCAACATGTCAGAGGTGTCTACCATAACGCACATTGAAACGTCTGGTTGCGAGTGTTGCAGTAGAGTAGTGGTAGCAAGCGCGTTCTTGGCAGAGATAAAAGCAGATTCACAAGCTATAGTCCACAATATAGCCGTGCTAGCTCGTGGTGTGCCATAGAGTAGAATGTGCAGAGGCTGTAAAATTGAAGCACAACAAGGAATGAAACGGCGGCAGTAATGTATGAGGCCCAGAAATGCCCGTAATTGCTTGGTGGAAGACGGACGTAGGAAATCTTTAATGGCTTGGATACGAGATGGGGCGGGTGGATGCCATGCTCGTCTACTCGATGGCCCAGGAAATTGAGAGAAGTAACCCCAAACTCACTCTTCGAGCTGTTTACAACCACGCCATATTGA
Source organism: Dermacentor variabilis (assembly GCF_050947875.1). Lineage (NCBI taxonomy): Eukaryota > Metazoa > Arthropoda > Arachnida > Ixodida > Ixodidae > Dermacentor > Dermacentor variabilis. The sequence goes on along the minus strand of NC_134571.1, from coordinate 65,408,729 downwards.
CGGAGGAGTTCAGACACCTTATGAAGGTCAGATTCATGCTCCGCAGCAGAGCGAGTGAATACAAGAATGTCGTCGAAGTAGAAGGAGCAACAAGTCCGGCCACGGAGTACTTGATCTACGAACCGCTGAAATGTTTGAGTGGCATTACCGAGGCCGAACTGCATGCGTACGTATTTAAACATGCCAGAAGGGGTAATGATTGCTGTTTTAGGAATTTAGGAAGGCTCGACAGGAATCTGAGCGTAGGCTTTTACTAGATCCACCTTGCTAAATATGCAGCACCCATGAAGCGATGCGGTGAACTCGTGGATTTGAGGTGTAGGGTACCTATCGGGAATCATCACTTTGTTTTAAGGCGCGGTAATCACCACATGGTCGCCAATCACCTGTCTTCTTGGGCAGCATGTGTAATGTAGATGACCATGGGCTAACGGAAGGATGAAGGACGCCCAACACGAGCATGTGTTTGAATTCTTGCTTTGCAACTTCAGTTGGTCTGGTGCTAAGCGGCGAGGTCGGGCGTATACTGGTGGTCCTTTAGTCACAATGTAGTCCGTGACGTCGTGCACTATTGGACGTTCTAGCGAGGATGGTTTGAACAGCTCTGGAAATTCCAGCAGGATAGTCGATCATGGTTTCAGTACCTGGGCGTGTGCTTGTACGAGACGCATAGGTGGTGCAGACGTGATGATACCATGTACGGACAAGTTTTTAGGAGTCAAGAAGGCGGCACTTGCGAAGATTGACGAGAAGGTTAAGCTTCCATAGAAAATAAACTCCGATGGTCGGCCCGTGGACGTCAGCGGCGGTGAGTAGCCATCGAAAAGGGCGTCACACATTTAGGTCAAGAGTTAGAGATTTCTGACCGCACATTTTAGTGTTGGAACCGTTGACGGCAGTGAGAAAAGACGCGTCATGGGGCCCTATAACGTAAAACTATTCCAATATGTTTCTATTCCAATCTCCAGACGTCAATTTTGCGTAACCACCGACGCAAGCACCGGGCGGTCACCCGCAGGGTTGTCTGAACACACCAATAAAACGCTCTCCTCTTTCATAGGAGGTCACTTTTGTTTGGTTGAAAAACGAATAACATTGCCTACGCTGAGCGGCCTGTCGTATCTAATTGGTTGACAAGAGGCGAGCAGAACGCTCAAGTGAGTGGAGAGGGATTCGATGGGGCAGAGCCAGCACTGAAAATCGATAACCAGATGAAGAGGGTGGTGCCGGCGTCTGCGATTGGTCGGCTTTCCCTTACTTAGCTCGCGGTGGCTGGTCGAAAATCGCGGCGGCATGCAACGGAAGCTTAAGAATGACGCTAAAAGGGACACTCAGCAAAGAAGAGTTGGCAGAATGAGGTGGTAAACATGCCGAAAGTGCTCGAAAACGTTACACGGCCACGCAAGAAGTTTTATTAAGCGCAAACTCACCCATGCTCTCCGGAAGGTGCGATTAGCCAGTGCCTGTGCGATCGGCGGCAGCCATCTTTTATTCCTTTCGGAACGGGGCAGCCTGCGGCTATTCAGAAGAAAATTCAGTTTTGTTCGGCATATTAATGCATCTTTAATGCGTACACGTCACTTTGACGCGGTGAGTTTTCGCGGTTTTTGGACCTCGCGTGACAGGCAGGTGAAGTGGGTGCAGCCCGAAAACTTTTGACCAATAGCCGGAAGCTAATAGCGAAAAGGCGTCGAATCAGAAATAACTATTTTTCTTTTTTCTGTCAAATCATGCATAATCAATGCTTACACATCATATCAGATGGGGAGGTATTGCGGTTTTCGTGACTTCGCGTGACAGACAGGCCAAGTGGGGGTGGTCGAAAAAAGTTTTTGACCAATCGTGGAGGGCTGATAGCAGAATTGGAATAGAAAAATTTGGAATAGTTTTACGTTATAGCGCCCATGGTGACGTCTTCTGTGGTGTTGAAAAGGGGGGGGGGATTACGCAAGTTTCCGCATCAGTTTCTACTAGATAGTGAACTTTTGTGACACGGTCAGTGACGTAGAAGAGACGGCTGGATGTAGAGCCAGTAGCAATAGCCGTCATCAGTGACTGGCCTGACCCTTTCCCGGAAAGTTGGAAGGCGGACGGCACTGCCTTGCTCGAGTGGCATATCTGACGTGATACCAAGAAATAAAGAGAGACGGAGGGCATGAAACGTTTTGGTCATGCGAGCGATGCCGCTGTTGATGGTTATTCGCCCGAAAGCTTAAGGCAGCCAACGGTTTAGTAAGCTCCTATACTTGCGCAGCAAGGTGCATGCTTGAACTATCGGGTTCAAGTGCTGCTGTAGCTTGGGTTGTGTCGCAATGAGTGCATCACAACGGTCAACAGTGCATATCACAAGATGGGATGAATCCATAATCTGATCTGCCATCGTGGCTAAGGCCTCGATGGATGTCGTAGGTGAGGCACATAAAATCATGCGTAGCTGGTTCGGTAGACGCTGTAAGAAGAGCTCCCGAAGGATTTTCGAGTCTTTTGATGGTGGACTGGTTCCCAGGAGTTGGGTCATGCTATGAAACAGATCAGTCTGTTTTATGTCAAGTTCCTCCGATGAGAGGAGCTGTTGAACCCGTCGAGACTCAGAGTCGGTGGTGTGCCGTAGTAACTCCCACTTAAAGGTATCGTACTTATCATCGGGCGGAGGAGCTAACAAAATGTCGCAGACCGAAGCTGCAGTGGTTGGGTTAAGCGCACTGACGACGTTGTCGTAACTGGCCACGTGAGATGTGACTCGGTGACGGCGAAACTGCGCCTCAATGCGGGCGAACCAGAGTTCACAGTCCGAGGGCCAAAAATCGGGAAGTTTCTGTGCGGGGATGGAAGACATTCCGTTTTCTTCGAGACGTCGTCGTTCCATGACGTCGAGAAGAAACTGGGTAGGCGTATACAATTATGATCTGGTATCACGTCCATGGTCACCAACTTGCAGGAACAGAAGGCCCACAAAGAATTGCCATTTATTAAACAGATGACTGCGTTGATGGCGTGGCTACCATCGTCGAGCCTATATGCCTGATGGCGCTGGTCCAGTCTCTTCTTCTTCTACCGCGGGGCTCGAGGAGTTCTGTCCACTACAGCAGAATTTAATGCACTATATAGTGAGAATGTACTAGAAGAACAGAAAGACTAAACAGAGTTTAGCGTGAGAAGGTATTTTCTCTTTCTTACTGGGATTGCCGCCATGTCGTGGTTACTTGCGAAACAAGCCACAGACTTCTGGCCTCGTTTGCGATAGTCTGGATACGACTTTCTAATCCTCTCTTCGGTAAGAAGACTTGACATAACAGACCCTATACGTTCTACCGACCTTCATTGTCGTCTTTGTATTATTACGTCAACTCGCCTTTCTCTCTGCAAGTCAAGTTCGAGACCTTTATTGATCGTTGTGGGGAGCCTATGCCCCGCTTTATAAAGATAACGGCGTGACTAATGACGTTCACGTCAGACGACGAAGCTGCCTTTCATGGCGGCGTGGCCGTGAATCGATTATACAAGCTGACTTATTAATTTTCGCCATAAATTTTTCTGTTCGCACCCTTGGCGCTGCAGCATGACCCTTTGTTGGGTGTGTCCACCTGACCTTAAAAGAAAAAGCGTAAAAAGTGTATTCATTATACGAACAAATTAATCACAGCTTGTGAAGCAGAAACTAACCGAGAAGCAATGGGGGCAACTGGGATGGCGTCCGACGATACAATCACGTCAAACTTCTTCCTAGTCTTGCACTTCTTTACGCATCGTTTCTTCTTGGTGTTCCGGTGATGACTCTCTAAAACGGCGCCAAATTATTGCATAGTCTGAAGGTTATAACGCCGCAGCGAAAGTAGTGCCTGCGTGCACAAAATGTGCTTACAAAGGTGTATGCTTCAAAGTTAGAAAACGAAATTCTTGGTGATTTTTACAAAACTATGTGTAAGATTTGGGGGCAACACTACGGTTACACCCATGTTTTGCGCTGATTTTTGTACGCGCTGTTTCGAGAGACTGCGTGCCAAGTAATGCTAAGCAAACAGGAAGAGGAACAGTCTATTTGTTAATATAATCGTGTGGAGCCCTTTATGCCCGGAACATAGATGTGCAATAAGATATAGAACAGGCAAAAGATTGCTTTGTAACTAAAACGGACGACGTCATTGCAATAACGCCTGTCAGCCTGGCGATGATGTAAAACGTGGTGAAAGCTTTCCAATGGATCTATACCGGCAGGTGCGTTCGTGCCTTGGTGAGTGCGTAGATGTCCACCGGTGTGAACAGTATCCTGACCATTGCATACATGCTTGAAAACCCGTGTAAGATGAGAATCAAAGTGAAGAACACAAAGCTACGCCGCATATACGCATTATTTTTAGTGGCGGCAGCTCGAAAGCAGAATACCAATGTTGTTGTTGTTTTTCGTTTTTTTTCGGTACAGCCACAATATCAAAAATAAAAATCAATTTCAGCTGTTCTAATCTCGAGATAGAAAATTCAGAAGTGGTGCAGCTTCTCTTCTTTTGTCTTGTTTACACAGACATACTATACGGGGTGCATTATAAGAACGAAAACCGCGCAAACGGGATGGGGAAAATTCTTGAACTGGGAAAACCCGGCTGCAAGCTTCTTAATCAAGTGAAGGCGCACTAAAGGAAATTTGGAAAATGAAGTCATGTACAAACGGGCCAAATTCCTTGGTCGCAAAACGTTATGTGGAGCTTCTTGGCCTTCGCTTAAGACTGGCGAAGGGCGCCTTGCGCCTTATCCACGACCTCGATGACTCAAGCCTTGCATGACTGGCGGCTTTTCTCTTGTGCCTATATAAAAAGCGCCGCTCTCTTTGACTAACTATCACACTTCACACTCGACGCGAGAGAGCCAAATGAAAATGTTGAACTACCTTTGTTTTTATTTACCTTGCCTTCGCAGGACTGATTCCTGAAGGTCAACGTTTGTGTGCGTAACATTTTGTTTCAGATACGAAAGAGATAGCAAGAAGAGGAAAGGCAGGGAGAGCAACTAGAGGAATATCCGGCTTGCTGCTATAGAACGGCGATAACGGAAAGGAGGAATAGAAAGAGAAATAGAGAGGGAAAACGAACATAATGGCTCTGACAATGCTGGAATAACTGCTCTGGCTTTTGACTCAAAGTCACGTGAAAGTCACCGACAACAGGAGCTAAAAGCATTTCATGCTGAAAATTTTTTTAATTGATCATTGATAGTTCGTAACATATTTTCGAGCGACCTGTTGGAACAGAGAGCAGTCAGCGATAATACATGCACAAACTTGGAAAATAACTATCTTGAGTAATCTAAAACAATTTCAATAAAACCAACTCCCTTACTTTTCCACACTATTTAATGTTTCACTGCAGCCTATACCAATAAGTTACGCTTCTTCGGGAATTTCCTAAAACAAGACAAATAAATGCTAAGATGAACTTGAACAGCTGAACTGAAGACACGGGACAACGGTAGACTGACAAGGACGCTGCTTAATTATTAACTGACCTTTATTTTCGCCAATGTTAATGCTAAAATGCTACTTAGGCTCTTCATTAGGGCAGAAATTATTTTCCCACATTGCAAGTAACTGTTGGCACATTGCAAGCTTTTGGCAATAATGCGACACAGCAATCTCGCATGCCGAGGTGTTTTCCGCTAGACAAAAGCGATAGCAAAATTTATGCCTGATGTTTTTACAGGAAAGGTCTGCGAAGGAAAAAAAAAACGCTCACGCGTAGTTGATAACTTCGGTAAGATATAGTCTGATCAGCTGTCGTGCAGTTGACCAATACCACATCATTACTAACGCGACCACCTCGCATTAGAATACCTCTTTTATCAGCGGCAATGCGCTTTGTTCGCCTCTCCCAATCATACGTAATTCATCTGGAGCTGCACATAGCACTTTGTCTACTGCTTTTAATGAACACACGCACGGGAACAACATGTGTTCGTTTTTTGCACTGCTAAAGGCTTTGCCATTCTGCTCAACACCATTCGCTTAAGCCAGAACGAGTGAGAATAAATACGACGTTCCTTTTCACCGAAAACCCGGATACACGAAGAGTCCATGGCGCCACAAGAACGCTATCCAAACGATTGTTGACATTGCCCTTTTTGGCTGCTAACCTTACGGCGGCGAGATGTTTCCACAACATGGTTGGTACCAAGGCGTTTCCCATAAGTGCAAGGCGATCCAGGTATGCGAAAGTGGTATAAGTATGGTTAGGACGAATAATGTGATCCTTGAACGGTTTCTGTAGATATTCTTGTCAGTGGAGGCTCGGCTGTGTTCACACGGGCTTCGATCTTAACGCTGACCACTCCTACGCGGTCGCTTGTTTCGTCAATACCTTCTTAGTTATACACTACCACTTGATCCATTAGTAGCACTGACACAACTAATGGATGCCAGGAAAGTTGGTCAGCGCAAGCGCATATCCGATATCCGTCGACCTGATTCGAACCCATCTGCCTGCTTACGAATAAGTCGCTTGGGCGGTCTGCTTTGTAAACTCGGCACAAATTTACAGGAAGTTGGCGTATCTTGACTTAGAGAGATAAATTGCCGTGCTGAATTTAGCACCTTGTGTCAGATTCAACGTATGAAATAATAATAAAATAAAATAATGCCAAGCGTCCATGGGCAATCGGTCTCCAATAGCCGTAGGAAAGAAATTTGTGGAGTATTGGTCGCCGTGGGGTTGTGTAGTTGAGTGAAACTGCATTGTGTGAACCGGAATTGTTCACTTTCAAACATATGATTTCCAACTTTCTTGGGCCCTTCATCAAGAACAATATCTCGTTCATTTTTTCGCTCTTCATTCAGTGCAGAAAACCACCCAGTGCACCTGATATTAATTAAAAATGTGGGAACTTTCTCTGCCTTAAAATTGAAAAACACAGAGCTAGAAAAAAAAAACGCAATTTGACTGTAATGTTCGTCATTTCTTAATTCTCGCACTACAGTAGTAGAGCAGCCAGGAGGTCATTTAGTGTGAATGCAAGACGTTTTTTTTTTGTGTGTGCTAAAGTACATACTAAGGACAATAACACCCTTTAGGGCGGATTGCATGCGAAAAAACTCTTTTCACCGTTACTTTTACTAAAAATTTTTGAAATGAGTGTACGATTTAGCAAGACACCCTTAGTGCAGCCTTTCATTTATTTAAGAGTGTTACATGGGTGCTTTGTGTGAAATATACACGTTACACAAGTTAAGGGTGCTCTGGCACCTCCACATTTAATGCAAGTATGAAAAAGCCATACGAATTTACTTCCCAATGATTTACGCCAAGTCACTTCTTGCGCTGCTGATAGGGTCACAGTAGGCTATGTCATCTTGCTACTTTATGTACATGGCGTTCTCGTTGATGAAATGCAGAGACACGGGATTTTTTTTCTATCCTACCTTTGGCTTTGTACCATTGCCTTCGTTTGAATTATTTAAGCGCGCGGTGCCGGTTTATAGCTGCCACGTGTCAACGCATCACAGTGAGTTAGCCATTGGTAGTTCTTCAGGTGCGTGATCTTTGTGGTCTATCATCAGCGCCGGCGCAATATTGTGTTTTGTAAGCCTTGCACTGTTTCATGCAGTATAAATTGGAATAGGTCTTCGTTGGCCACATGCAGAGCAGTCTAGTACGGATACGTACAGGATATTTATTGCGGAGCTGGTGCGCCCCGGTCATAAAGTGGGGACTATCATGTATTTTGTCCTCCTCTCGCATTCCTTGTCTTTCCAATTTTACTGCTAGGCTCGCTTAAAGTATATCACCTTGGTACTGGTTTAGAGCTGTTAGGATTGGGGGCTCAATCCCATTGCTCGTAATCGGTTGTCAAGATTGGAGTCGGGCATGAATTAGATGGTAGCTGGCCCATGCCGTCGTCCAACTTATCCACGCTGAGGACGTTGTTGAAGGGAAGGACTGCTTCTCAGCGAGAACGAGGAATATGGGTTTATTTACAGTATCTACATGCAGTTCATCAGTCTAGCATGACTGCGAGAGAAAAGTACATCAGTCGAACATGACTGCTTGGGAAAGTACACTGAGCATCCGCACAACAGCGATTTATAAACACACGGCCCTTCCGCGATACCCAGGTGACGGAAACGGCCGTCCAGTCATCGTAAACAAGTCGCCTCTCTGCGGGACGGTTTACACACACACACTCACACACACACTTCCTTGCGCGAGGTACACGGTCCGAAGCCGATGTCAGACGGACTTAGTAGAACTCAGGGCTTGTGTCAGGAAAGGTGCCTTTTTTCCCCCGAGCTGACCCCTGCAGCGCGGCCGGGTGCCCATTGTCTTGCGTCTTGGACGGTGCGTGGGAAGAAGCCTCGAACTGCGTTCCCGCGAGCAATCCCCCGCTCGCGGCAGACCAGGGCGGTGGCGGTGGCTCGGTAACAATAGCTGGTCCACCGACCGCTTCAGTCACAACGGCGACGAGGCTAGAGCATAACGGTGGCGTTTCACGAAAGGTTGCCGCAGCTGTCGCAACTGGCTGGCAAAAGTTGCACCTGAGCTGGACCGTTCTTAACAGAGCTAAATTGAAGAGCGTGAACAGCTAGAGGCACCAGAACAATTTTGGGGCGTTCTATTATTCTTTCTAGCTGTATCGTTCAAGGGGTCGTGCGATAGAAGTTCCGACTGCTAATCTGTAGGTTCGAACTTCCAATCCCGGTGGAGTGCTGAATGAGTTTTTTCCCTAACGTTGTTTAAACGTATCGAAAAGCCTTTCGCTATTACTTTGGTGGCCATCCGAAAAACCAGGGTAGGGATAGAATAAGAGATAGTGTTGTAAAAAAGAAAACGTAGTCTGCATTTCCGCAAAACAGCCGTTAGGACAAAGAATGCAATTTGAGAGCGCCATCGTTCATATGGATGCAGTAGTTCGCACAAAGGCCTCAAACCCTTTTTTATGGATGACAGGGGTGAGTTACATATGCAATAAAAAATCATTTAAGGGTGCAATTTACTTTAGTGCGTATAGGTCTCTTCTCATGAACACGAGCGAAATCCCCATTTAAGACATTAAATATATCAGCATGATCTCAGGATCCACTTCTCGTACGATCAAATAGGAGATGTAAGCCCCTTCCAGTGTTTGCTTTAGCGTGACCTTAGCAAGTGACGTTCTGGACCTTTTTAAGGAAAGTGGGAGAAAGCGCGAAGCGCAACTTCACAGCGAACTCGCATGAGGGGATCAAAACAGGACGTCACTATCATCAGCACGTTTGCAAGACAGATAAATGCCATGACAGCAAGTAATTGCATAGGTTCACCCTGCAGTGCTAATAACGCGTTTCGCTATTCTATTTTTCTTTTCTCGTTCGAAGCTTCATTTATGTTCACATACTGTCACTCAACGTTAACGCTCTGAGAAACCATACATGCCAGACAACTCCTGTTTCGCTAAACAATGTCACTTACACTGCTGCTTTCCCAACTCAAGTGTCATAAGGGTGGGTCTCACGTCGTGCTGTTACTTAAGGGGAGTGTTTAACACGAAGCCTTTCTAAGGCAGACTATAGGTGTGACAGTCCCTTCCGGCGCGGTGACAAGAAAGCTTCCCCGAGAATTTGGGAAGACTTCTCCGCGAAATACGGCGGATGTCGGCGGTCGCTTTGAGATAACGAGATGTCAAAGCGAGAGGTGGCTCCACATTGAGAAGAGCCTGGCCTGTCAGTCATCATAATATGTACTTAGGAAGGAGGATGAGCTTTTCCACTCGGTTTGGAAAAGTGGCGGGCCCGCACTGGTACCCAGGCCAAAGAGGTCACATAGGTACGCAAAGGAAGTTATAACAAAATTAATGTTTGCCAGAAATGAGAACATACCATCACACTGAAAGCACTGTGAAAAAGAGGGCTCTCCAAGATCAACAGACAGCCTTTCCACTGACACAATTACCAAGCGGGAAAAAAACAACAAACAAGGAAGCAGGCGGAAAAAAAACCAAAGTATTTCTGCTAAACGCACAGCTTAAACCTATGGCAGCTCGGTATACGCCTAGAGTGCGCATGAAGTGCGTCGCTTGCGAAATTGTTACGATTTTGTAGAATACATGGAGATCGTGCAGGTCACTGAGAATCTTGCAATGCTGAAATGGGTGATATTGCGTTGTTGTCTTTGCCAGCCACCAGTGCTCTTATGCGTTCAAATTGTTGCACAAAACCGCTAAACTTTGTCATCATCATCAGCATTAACCTATCTTAAGTCCACTGCAGGTCGAAGGCCTCTCCCTCCGATCTCCAATTATCCCTGTCCTGCAGCAACCGATTTCAGCTAGCGCCTACGAATTTCTTAATTTCATCACCCCACCTAGTCTTTTGTCGTCCTCGACTGCGTTTACCTTTTCTTGGCACCCATTCCGTAACCCTAATGGTCCACCGGTTACCTAACCTACGCATTACATGACCTACCCGGCTCCATTTCTTTCTCTTAATGTCAATTAGAATATCGGCAATACCCATTTGCTCTCTGATCAATACCGCTCTCTTTCTGTCTTTTAACGTTACGCCTATCATTCTTCCTTCCATTCCTCTTTGTGCGGTCCTTAACTAGTTTCCAGCTTCCTTGTCAGTCTCGAAGTTTCTGCCTTATACGTTCATCATCATCATCAGCTTGGCTAAGCCCACTGCTGGGCAAAGGCCCTCCCATGCTTCTCCAACTACCCCAGTCATGTACTAAACTGCAAACTTCTTAATCTCATCCGCCCACTTAACTTTCTGCCGCCCCCTGCTACGCTTCCCTACCCTTGCCATCCAGTCCGTAACCCTTAATTACCATCGGTTATCTTCCCTCCTCATTACATCGCCTGCCCATGCCCATTTCTTTTTCTTGATTTCAACTAAGATGTCATTAACTCGCGTGTGCTCCCTCACCCAATCTGCTCTTTTCTCATCCCTTAACGTTACACCCACCATTCTTCTTTCGATACCTCGTTGCGTCGTCCTCAATTTATGTTGAACCCTCTTCGTAAGCCTCCAGGTTTCTGCCCCGTACGTGAGTACTGGTAAGACAGAGCTGTTATACACTTTTCTCTTCAGGGATAAAGGCAACCTGCTATTCATGATCTGAGAATACCTGCCAAAGGCACCCCAGCCCATTCTTATTCTTCTGATTATTTCAGTCTCATGATCTGGATCCGCGGTGACTACCTGTCCTAAGTAGATGTATTCCCTTACCACTTCCAGTGCCTCGCTACCTGTCGTAAACTGCTGTTCTCTTCCGAGAATGTTAAACACTACTTTAGTTTATTGCAGGTTAATTTTTAGACCCACCCATCTGCTTTGCCTCTCCAGGTCAGTGAGCATGCACTGCAATTGGTCCCCTGAGTTACTAAACAAGGCAATATCATCAGCGAATCGCAAGTTATTAAGGTATTCTCCATTAACTTTTATCCCCAATTCTTCCCAATCCAGGTCTCTAAATACCTCCTTTAAACACGCTGTGAATAGCATTGGAGAGATGGTATCTCGCTGTCTAACGCCTTTTTTTATTGGGATTTTGTTGCTTTCTTTATGGAGAACTACGGTGGCTGTGGAGCCGCTATAGATATCTTTCAGTATTTTTACATAGGGCTAGTCTACGCCCTGATTCCGTAATGCCTCCATCACTGCTGAGATTTCGACTGAATCAAACGCTTTCTCCGAATCAATGAAATCTATATATAAGGGTTGGTTATATTCTGCACATTTCTCTATGATCTGCTTGGTAGTGTGAAGATGGCATATTGTTGAGTAGCCTTTGCGGAATCCTGCCTGGTCCTCTGGTTGAAAGAAGTCTAAGGTATTCCTGATTCCATTTGCGATTACCTTAGTAAATACTTTGTAGGCAACGGACAGTGAGCTGATCGGTCTATAAATTTTCAAGGATTCCGTTTTCAAGGATTTTCAAGGCTTCCGTTTTCAAGGATAAATTTCTTATGGATTAGGATTGTGTTAGCGTTCTTCCAAGATTCCGATACGCTCGAGGTCATGAGGTATTGCGTATACAAGGTGGCCAGTTTTTCTAGAGCAATCTGCCCACCTTCTTTCAATAAATCTGCTGTTAACTGATCTTCCCCAGCTGCCTTGCCCCTTTGCATAGCTCCCAAGGCTTTCTTTACTTCTTCCGGCATTACTTGTGGAATTTCGAGTTCCTCTACACTATTCTCTCCTCCATCATCGTCATGGGTGCCACTGGTACTGTAAAAATCTCTATAGAACTCCTCAGCCACTTGAACTATCTCATCCATATTAGTACTGATATTGCCGGATTTGTATCTTGACGCATACATCTGATTCTTGCCTATTCCTAGTTTCTACTTCACTGCTTTTAGGCTTCTCCGTTCCTGAGAGCATGTTCAATTCTATCCATATTATATTTCCTTATGTCAGCTGTCTTACGCTTGTTGATTAACTTGAAAAGTTCTGCCAGTTCTATTCTACCTGTAGGGTTAGAGGATTTGATCAATTGGTGTTTCTTGTTGAAATCTGTCGTCTCCTGCGATAGCTTACTGGCATCCTGTCTAACGGAGTTACCACCGTCTTCTATTGCACACTCTGTAATGATGCTCATAAGATTGTCGTTCATATCTTTAAAACTATGGTCCTCTTCCAGAGATAAAGCCGAATGGTAGTAGTAGTGATAGAAAGGTGGTGATAATGGTAAGCTCTCATTAAGGATGTGAGTATGGAAGCTTACCGTTATCCATAAAAGAAAGGTGTACAATCAGTGCATTCTGTATTTTATATGAAATGTTGCAATTCTGGCGTAAATCTACAGGTATTGATCCAATGTTAACCTCTAGAAGCTAGCTTAATTTGAGTGAATACTTCAATAAAATTGTAGAGCATCCAAAATATGAAGAGCGCTGATTAGCTAATGGCATGGCGACAATTCTACGGTGTAATTTGTACTGCTGCAAAGCTTCGCACTATACCGAGATAGCTGAGTGACGCAATACGTGCGTGGGAAAGGAGAGGCAAAACATATGAGGGAGAAAAACAGAAGACAAACTGAGTGGACGCAACATTGGGTCTGATTTCAACATCGCTTCCTCTTACAAGTAGCGCTGTTTACATACGCCGCTCCTGCGATAATATCCCCTGTCGTTAACAGATATGATCCTGCCGCGTGGGCACAACGTGTATCGAGCCACCAGAGAGAAAACAGGTGCCGAATATATTTACGGACACACTTGCATTTCTTCCGGCTAATGCATTTGTGTGGGTGCATGCAAGAAACGCAAACAATCAATGTCCTGCGCTGAGCAAAGACAGCGGGGTCCCTCCAGTGGTTGTATTTCTCGCTGCGGCTGCATCAGAGGCGAGAAAACAAAGAAGCAAGAAATTACTAACAAATGCTGTTTAGTGTAAACTTTTGAGAGGTAAGAATAATAGCGTTCAAAGGGCTGTTTTGGCTTTTAAAGAAATCACTATTGTGGAGAGCTTCCTCTTTCGTATGCAGGATTTAAGAAATAAAGGCTTCCATTTGTTGCTTGTTCACCCTGCGCTATTCATGTGCGCGTCTTCCATGTTTCGTATTATGAAGGGAAGTGGGAGATATCGATAAGAAAAGCTCATTTCACTACGTTCATGGCTTCGAACGTTAAAAGGCAGTTGTCGAACTTTGCTTAATGTCAAAAGTGCGCAAAATGTAATATTTCACTGCCGTCGAGAATTCTTTAAAGCATTCTTCCGGACCAAGTCAAGGATTTCTTAGAAACACACAAAAATGCCAGTTACAAAAGTGCATATGCCGACGACATCTGCGTCTGGGCTTCTGGTGTGACACGGCCACAGGTACGCGCAAGGCTTCAAAAACCTGCGAGTTTAACATCGACGTACCTAAATGAACATGGCCTCAAGATCTCGCCAGAAAAATGCGCATTGGTCGCGTTTAGCCCAAAGTCAACGAGATCATACTATGTCTCTGTCGATGGTCAAAGCATACCTTATGCGAGGACGCACCGATTCTTAGGCGTACTCATCGATCGTTACCTCTTCTGGAGTCCCAATGTGGCCTACCTAAAGAAGCTCCTGACGAACGTTTCTAATATGTTCAACTTTCTTGGAGGAAAAGTGTGGGCTGGGTCAGTACATGCAATAATGCAACTATACAGGACGCTCTTTCGTGGGTATTTGCAATACAGCTTGCCTGTGCTGACCAACACCTATAGAACTAATATCCGTATACACTCGAAGGCATCCAGGCCTAGACACTTAGAGTGCGTCTTGGATTGTCGCGATGCTCGTCAGCAGCTGAAACAATTGCGATTACACACGACTTCCCAGTCAAGACCCATATAGTCAAGGAAGTGCTCAGAGCACACGTTAGACAGCTTGCTCGAGCTCCTACCCATCATGTAGCCGCACTACCAGACGATCGACCACATGCCTCCTTTTGTCGGACTGCCCTGCCCTATCGTGCATACCTTCCATCAGGCTATACAGCTGCAGGGAGAGTTCCGTTTCCCCCATGGTGCTTGGCTCAAGTAAATGTTAGACTAATGTTAGACTAATAGGACAAAAGCACAGCTCTCGTCTCCAGCACTCAAGCAGCTTTCACTGCTCTTGCTGTACGAGACATCGACAACGAGCATCATCATCTATATACTGGCGCTTCAACCATGGTCAATTGTTCTACAGGATTGGAGATATTTCCTGCAAAAACCTCCACCATCACGTTGCGGTGAATTTCAAGCCACTGTGGCGTAATGGGCAACGAACGTGCCGATGCAGCAGCACGATCTGCACATGAGGAAGGCTTGCAGGACTCCATTCGATTCTCAAGAACAGATGCAGCAATGAAAATTCGTGTACTTGCAAATGAAGCCATAAGATCTTTATGGAACACACCAAGCTTCCAGCACACACGTCTGCACCGACTGGACCCGTCCCTTCGGCTTCGAGTGCCATCTGGACTCTCTCGACTCGAGACAACAGTATTTTGCCGATTGTGGCTTGGGGTCACTTTCACAAGATATTTTGATTTTCGAGTCCGTATGGACGAGAGCGTGGCTTGCAGTCACCGTGGAGGCGAGGAGACTGTAGAACACGTACTTTGCCACTGTCGTGGATACAGTGCGCACAAGCTCTCGATAGCGGATATGTTGGCACACCTTGACGACAGGCCACATACATAACAGATAGTCTTGGAATGCCGACATGAACTGTCGTCGCAACGAAAGTCGGTCACGGCTTTGTTGACCTTTTTACGTCGCAGTGGCCTATTAGAAGACTGCAATGATCCCGTCATCCCACCTTTCTTTTTCACGCCTTTCGTTTTGTCCCCACTCTTCTTTCCGTCTTACCCTTTCCCTTCCCCTAGTCCATGGTAGCAAACCGGAGGCTTTAACTCTGGTTAACCTCTCTGCCTTTCTCTCATTTGCATCTCTCTCTCTACAAAAGTACACTCTCTGCAAGCGTGAGGAACCCCTAGGGACCAAGTGCATGGGAACATTGCCAAACGGCAAATTTTAGATTTGGTGTTTTCGCGTTCATGCGAACGGGAGAAGTACGATTGCTGCGCCTTTCGCGCGATGAAGTGGTATAGTAGAACTTCAGGGAAGTCTCAGCACTTTCACTTCTCAGACCGAAATTTTCTTTACCCTTTGCGTATGATTTGCTTTTTAGGTGGTGGTTCTGTTGGGCGCTCTTAACTAAATGAGAACCGGACGCAGAAATAACACCATGGCAGTTTTGAGCTTTTCTCGGAAGCTTGCATTGTGTCGTCAACAGAACAGCCTTCCACTAGACGGTAAAAAATGGCTGAGAATAGAACTGTTCAAGATATTTTTTGCTGTGAACCTTTTATGGCACCATTGCCCAAAAGTGCGATAACGCAGGGAAGGGGAGGCGGTGTAGGGAAAGGGGAGCATTTCACTGGTGCTCCGGTCAGTGGAACCTAATCTATTTTTCTTGCCTGTCTTCAACCTGAAACTCAAAAATGACAAAAAAAGAACAAGCGTCTAAATTTCTATCTTTTGTTGTCTCTTTATGGAACTTGGGAACCTCTGGCTGATACCGTTGAATGTATGCTAGTGCACACTTTACTAAATCGACAAATTATAGAGGCAAAATGTGGCCCCTGTTCATAATATCGTGGTAATGTTTTCTTTTTCGCGCTCTTTTATTGTCGTCTTGGGTTTCCGTTCACATCAGCTACGAAAAGCAATCTATTGTAGCGGGTCTTTCTTCGAAGAAGTAAGTGCTTAGTATTGTCGTAAGCTTCTTGCCTTTATCTGTATTTGAGGACAACCTTGGCTGGTAGAAACAAAAACTGCCTCTGTGCGGCGCTTCACCTTTGATCTTAAGCCTGGAAGGAAAGACAGCGGAAATTGACCGCGGAAGCAACCGCCACGGATAATTGCCAATCTTTGGTGTAAACACGTATTTTATCCGGAAATTGCTTGTCTCGTGATAATTGCGTTATATAACATGTCCCTTGTTACGGCAGGAATTAGGGCCGTTTTGAAGTAGAGGCTAATAAATAAACGGAAGAGGAAGGAAATGTTATGGAGGAAGCCGATACATAACACAGTTACCTGAATACATGCTCGTACTGACCCTTGCTTTTAGTACGTATGCAGCTAAAAAGCGTCGTAAGTATACTGCGTAAACAAACAATAATACTGTCAGAGAAATAGCGTGGCGTAGATGCTTTTGTTCGTGAGAACAACGTTTGGTATATAAAATGTTTCCTAAGTAGGACAACGACTAAAACGGACGGTGATTTTCAGTGAATATCGAGTATGTCAATTGTAGACTGATGAGAAAAGCTTGTGAAGAATGCTATGATACATGCAAGTTGAGCATTGGAAGCTCTGTAGTTGCGTTATAGTATGCTGGGGCGGAGCATTGTAACATAGGATAAACCCGATGGTCCCATTTTTAATTTCTAATAATATAATTTGGAAATGTACATCGCACCGAACTAACAGCAACAACCTGGCGATCTTGAAAATGTGACTGCAAGGGATAGATAGCCGAGATGTTCCGTAATCACCGGAGATGAAAACGTACTTGAAGACATTTTTAGCTCTAACTGGCCTACCTAAAAATATTACTTCCAAACTGACTTTGTTCCTGTACCCTTGGTCACATTTCTGAGACATTACAGCAGTCAATTGAGCTTACTTATTTTATAATTGTAGCACTGCTCTATGTCGGGCATGTTGGTACTCTAACTTCGACATTATTTCTAGCGCCGGTGGACGAGGACAGAAAGAAGACGTTATAGCCCATTGACAGATAGCGCGTTGTGTAGCCAACGCCTTTCTTCCGTACTCGTCCGATGGCGCTAGAGGGGTTTTCCAAGCTTGATTATTCTCTTTTCTCAGTGTAAAACGCCATTTTTTTCTTTTAATATGCTCTGCATCCTGGCTGCATGAGAATATGCAATGACATTCTTAAACACATCAAACAAGACTAAAATTGAGTCACTTATGTATCCTTACGTGATGTTAATGCTAAAGCCTTATGACTTCTCTAAATAACTGGTTGCGTCTATGATACGTGACGTCATACGTTGTCACGTGTCCTTCACAACTCTACCTTAATCCATCTTAACTCACTTTATTGCACCTCAGTCCATCCTTAACTCATCTCGCTTTAATTTGTATTATTAATCCAATAAATCCACTTTAATTCCCCTTAATCATCTTCATGTTAGCTTCATTCATTTTACTACACCTTAGGGCACCTTATTACCCGCGACGAAGAGATGCTAGAAGACATTGTAAGGCCGCCTTCGAATCGTAGAATATAGTCCACCGATTAGCCGGTTAGTTATTAATATAATCAACGCCACCTCGGAGGGCAACAAGCTCCGAACCGGTCGATGTTATCAAGTGAGAAATCTTGTATTGGATGCTTAGTGATCATGATGGTAGAACCACTGCGCTGGTGGAGCTGGTCTGAGTGGAAGAGCCATCCGTATATATGTGGACTCAATCAAAGTAGAAAGTGTGCAAACAATACAGAGCTGCTTGCTTCAAGGCCAAGGTAGGTAGTTCGGTTTTCTTTCTTGTCTCTGGAACCGTAAGACGCACTTGAGGTTGTTTTAAACACCGCAAAGCTGAGGTTGAACGTGCTGAGGGTGTGAAACCCGATGGTAAGGAGGCACGATGGATGCTGACTTTGTTGGAGAAGGACGCCTGTGGTCGTCGTTCTGGCAGGCACGCAAGAGAACTTGGCTAATATAAGTCGTGATCGGATGGTCTTGAGCCATTATAATGGTTCCAGCTGTTGAGGCGCTGCGCGGAAGTCACGTAGTGCCTGCGCCTGCATGCTCTGAAGTTCTCGAAGATTTGACTGGCATGTTTTAGTAAGCACGGGGGAGCTATAGCGTAGGAACCCGATGAACAGTGCTCAATATAACTGTAGCATGGAGCCCACTGACGATCCCCATGTTTTGCCGGCGATGAACTTGAAGACGTGAACAATAGATGTGAGCTTCTTCTTTAAGTGGGCAACATGAGGGCTCCAAGTGAGGTCCCGGTCTACAATGACGCCCAAAAACCGGTGATTTCTCTTGTAGGAGATAGGCTGACCATTGATGCATAGTGGATAAGGAGTCATCGCTTTTCGCGTAAAAGCGACTAACGCACATTTTTCTATTGAGATGGTAAGGCCTTGTGTGTGAAGGTAGTCAGATGCCTGTATTGCTGCTTTCTGTAGCCGTGCGCGAACCTGCAGGCGAGTGACCGCTGATATCCAGATGAAGATGTTGTCGGCGTAGATTGAAACACTCACTGTTTCTGGTAGGGATTCGGCCAGCCAAAGAAGCGCGAGGTTGAAAAGAATAGGGCTTAGAACACCGCCTTGGGGAACGCCTCGGCATGTGTAGTGGTCGGTAGTCGGACCATCTTCCGTACGTACGAACAAGGACCTTTGTGTCATGTAATTACTGACCCATCAATATACTCGCCCTCCTAATTCAATTGTCAAAAGTGCGTCTAGAATGGTTTGATGGGAAACGTTATCGTAAGATGTCGGTCACACAAGATGTCGGTCAAACTTTGCCCGTCTGGCCAGCGTTTGGAGAGTTGTCAGTCGGTCCCGGCCTTCTCGGTGTTGTCAATGAAATAAGTAAATCCCCTTTTCGGTATATGAAAAAAAGAGAAAACTCTGAAGCAAGGTGAAAGCGGGTTCTTCACTTCACAGGACGCAAACAAATCACTCCACTCTCATGTGGCTCCTGAGCACTGAGCGCTTTTGAGTGAACCTGATACACGAACGAATAAAATAGATCCTATAAATCAGCACACGCGTTTTCTCATCTGCACTGAGCAGTTGGCATGAGGTTGTTCTTGTTTAGATCTCGATTCTAAGAACAAATGTCAAAGCTATACTTGAATGAAACGCGGCGCAGCGATTGCATGTTGCTGTGACGAGCGCTCCGCCGTGTCTCACGTTTTCCAGCTTATTTCTAACAAATTTTTTGTGAATAGTAGACGATACCATTAAGAAATGTCCATAAAAAACCGTCTCGTTAACTAAATAGCGATGAAGTTTAACTTGGTCACATCAATGTGGCTGCCGATACTTCTTGAGCAGCGTCAATCGTCAAACCAATCCAAGGAATCGTCAAAACGATTGCAGCGCCCACATCTGAGCCAGTGGTGGGCCTTGCGCCCAATATGTGGAGCTATGGATTAGTGGTTCCACATATTCCATCCCAGCGACAAATATGCGAAGGTCACAAGTAGTGCGTACTCCTGAAGAAGAAGCTGCCTACCACGAGCGTCAGCGAGAATTGGCTCGTGAACGGGCCCGTCATCGTAGAACCTGCTTCACGTACAAAAAAAAAATACAAGAAAAAACACTGGGAGAATCGCACAAAAAAGCACTCCTAAAGCATGCCCACCACGCAAAGCACGCGAAAGCGAAAAGATGTGAAAGAATGGTAAAACAAAAGATTTACAATATAGACTGGTTGCGAAGTTTGACTTGCACGGTTCAACACTCGGTGTAACGAACACAGCTTCGCTGTTCGACCATCTTCACTGACTGGAAGGGGCGGTGATATTAGTTCATCTCTGGCCACGCCGCCGAACTTTCCACTTCATGAGCTATATAATATTTTAGCAGTAAAAACATAGTCAACAATAAAACCCGGTTCCTTCTTTGCCTGATCGCCCTCGCCTGCTCGCCTTCTCCCTAATCCCCGCTCCACATACGCCTGTAGGCCAAACAAGTGCTCTAATCCTGCCGTGTGTCTTCCCTTTTACAGTAATCTAACTCGGGTGGAGGAAGTCGCTCTCCGGAGGCTAAGGGCTGCGGTGGTCCTTGTCTCGTCCGTAACCTGCACGTGGGACTGACCCCCATAAGCCCACAGATTATGAACAGTTAATTATGGGTGATAAATTCCACAGGACACTTATTCTATAAAACAAAGCCGACAGCGTGCATTTATTTAAATATAGTATGCCTTATGGCAACAGCATGGGTTTAAAATAATCTGCGAAGGCATAGCTAAAATCTCCGTCTCGCACGCACGCACGCGCGCACACACAAACACACACACACACACACACACACACACACACACACACACACACACACACACACACACACACACACACACACACACACACACACAAACTGGCCGGCAGACACGCACGCGCGCACACACTGTCTTTATTTCTATACAGAAGGAGGAAATGGAACTCAAAGATGAGAAGATGTGGAGAAGGAGAAAACGCATTTAGTTCGCAAACATACTGCTTTTGAGAAAGAACTCCTGGCCTGTTGAACTTTCTTGTCAAAGGGCGAAAACTGCGCATTGAGTTGGGCCACTACGATTCTTTATTAGTTTTCAACGATTGCGCCTACCTGTCTTCGGAGAAAGCGCGTACTCCTTTTTAATATTACCTATGGTACAGAGAAGTTCAGCCTTTCCACGTGAGATTGAATGGATGGGCCGAAGTCTGCCTGAATGGGAATATTGCTTGAAAAAAAGAGTGCCCTAGAGTTGGCACTAAAACATAGCCTATATGTTAACTTCCTTTGATGCGTGAAAACTGTTTTCGGAGCACTCCGCACAAATTATGTACAAAAAAATGCTTGCTCTGCAGAGCAGCGCAATGATTTTGTGGACTAGTGATTTCACCGCTGGCAAAAATGAAAAACATGCCGTGCTAAAGTTTGCGCCCTTCACAAGCATAAATTGCCACAGAAACAGTGCCGTTTTCGTAAAACAGCCTTCGCGGAGTGTCACATTATAATTTTTGGTATTTTCTCAGCTGCTATCGCTATATCTCTCCAGAAGTTATCAGCACGAAGATTTCATGTCTACAAGAGGTAAGAAGATACAAAAAACACGAAGCACAAGTGAAAAAGAAATGACTTCAGAGCTTAAGAACATCGCTAGCCTCAAGTATCTAGAAATGCCAGCTTAAACAACGTTTTTAGTGCGTAAGACTTGGGGGACAGGCAATTCTGCGCAACCTTGGGACTTAGTTTGCGCTGGCGCTAACGCCCGTTCCTCGTTGGAGATGGCTGAATGAGCGACAGCAGTGAAAATGACAGATGAATTTCATGCAACGTAAAACGTCAATTATAGTTTCCGTTATGTGCCCCAACCCCTTAAACTAGAAAAAAGTACACACGTATCTCTGGCCTGACGAAGCACTTGTACCTAGAATAGTCTAAAAGCCCATGCCATGTATTCCTTATATAATATAGACGCCACCAAGGTAGGAAACTAGATCTCTAAAGAAGTCACATGCTTGCGTGGCACACCTCGCACAGTCAGCTGGAGGAGCTATAGAGCTCCATTTTCAGCAGCACGCACTAAAGTGTCTTTGCAGCGAAGTCTCTTTGCCTCGTTTCCGCGAGAACGATCTGAACTTTCCGACCGGCGTCGACGGCGAGCTGCGGCTTGTGGTGCTTTCTGCACGACGGTCCGCTGCGACACTGCCTAGTTGTAGCCACGCGCCTTGTACGGTTCTAGTACTCGCTTCTTCGGCAGCGGTTCGTAGCTTGCGAAGACGTGCCATAAAGTGTACCGCAGTGTAAACAAAGGTATCGAGCCTATGTGGTGCACATCACTTGAATGAGTGAGTAAAGACTTTATTGCATATAAATAAAATAAGGCACGATGGTTGGAGCCCCTATTCCAGGGCCCCACTGGCACGAGCGCCTCGCTGGGCTTGGTCCGGAAGAACCAACTGGCTCTCCCTACCCTCGTCCACAAGCCATGCCTCCCACTGCCTATTCATCATTAGTGAATGTTGGCGTAATATGGGGCTGTCTATATGCGGAGGCCTCCTGGGGCACTCCCATGTGATGTGTTTTAGCGTGGGTGTGTCTGTGCACCACGGGCATTCGTCAGGGAACCTAGCGGGGTGTATTCTGTCTAGGTGGTGCAAGTTGGGGTATGTATTCGTCTGAATGCGACGCCAGTCCCTCTCCTGTTGGCTGTTTAAATCATCTCCGCTCCTGCCTTTGCTGTAGGAGGATGTCATGATAATTCGGTGGAAGGTCGTCGCTAGGCCATGCCGTTGATCAGACGTTTAATGCTCGAGCAATATGGTATGCCCTCGCGTTTCCTGCCAGTCTCTCGCTTGCCGGACACCATATGATAGTGTGGTGCTCTTCTTGTTGATTGCGTAAAATTTTGATTATTGATTTGGCCGTTATTGATTTGGCCGTTCCATGTAGAAACAGCCGGCAAGCCGCTTGTGAGTCGGAAAATATGACAGCCGAATTGGTTTGGCGCTCGGCGTCCTTAATGGCCAAGGCGATGGCTGCAGCCTCTGCCACGCATGCCGAGGTGGTTTTGAAGGATGCCGTTGTTATGTTGTTCGTGCATGTAGAGACTATGGTGAAAGTGTCTGAGCTGGCTCGACTGGCATCCGTATAATATACCCCCGGTCCCATGTCAAAACGTTTGTGAAGAGCCTTTAGCCTTGCTCTGCGTCGTCCAGGATGGTATTTGAGGTGTATGTTTGAATTGGTGGCACCGCGATGTGCGATCGAACGTTGCGGTCTATCTGTGCCGTTTCCTCTCCGCAATACTGGGGTCTCAGGGGAAAGCCTAACCTCGCCAATACTTCCCTGCCCTGAGTTGAAGAACAAAGTCGTTCCTTCTGAGCATATAACGTCGCGACTGCATACTCGTTAAAAGTATTGTACAGACCTAGTCCCTCGAATCTCTCTGTGCTAGCGCATTCGGGAAGACTAAGGGCGGCTTTGAAGGCTTTTCTTATTATTGTGTTTGCCTGTATATTCTCTTGGTTTGTCAAGGCTTGATACCAAAGGGCGTATGTGATTCGCCTAATTACGGCCTAACTGAGGGAGAGACCATCAGCCTGGTTCACGCATTCGTAATTAGCCGAATCACATCACTTGACCCGTGGCACGATACGATGATGTTGATGTGAATTATGATGATTTATTGGCATTCCCGTTGAAACAGGGTGGTGACAAATAGTCACCTAGCCTGCTTTAGTTAACCAGGTCCAACTACATGCAACATGCAACTGTAACTGTCACAATGTCATGTCCGGACACCTGGTGTCTTACAACGCCACTCCAATGCAAAGTGTGCATGTATCGACGCTACTCGGCGCGCGTGTCACATTGCTTGACGAGTGGCACGTTCGAACGCTGCTGCTGTTGCTGCTCATGATGATGATCGTTTTTTGGCATCCCTTTTAAAACGGGGTGGTGAGAGTCACCTAACCTGATCGATCTAATCAGGTATGCTATAGATGTTTTTCGTTCTGGTATTTATACACATCTCGTTCATCTGTTCTTCCTCAAAGCAATCCAGCCATTTTTTTACCAATCCCCAAAGTGGGTAGCAGCCACATACATAACAGGAAACTCCAACAACTTTCTACCGCTAATTATGCAACTGCTACTTGGTGTGCGACCTGGTGAAATAACATGCAAAGTGCGCACATATCGACGCTACGCAGCGCACATCTCACACTGCGTGAAAAGTTAAACGATACTTTGCTGCTGCTGCTGATTATTATTATTATTATTATTATTATTATTATTATTATTATTAATATTATTATTATTATTATTATTATTATTATTATTATTATTATTATTATTATTATTATTATTATTATTATTATTACAAAAGTGGTAGTGGCAAACAGTTACCCGCCTGTTTGTTTTAATTAGGTATATCACACATGTATTTCATGCATTTCATGTATGTATGGCGCTGGCCTGTGATTCATTTTTTGTTCTTGGAATTTATTGATTGATTGAAAACATTATTATTCCACTGAGCTGGGGTGCCCGCCTCTTAAACTACACGTAGGTAGGGGGAGAGGACGAAGCAGTCCTCGCGCATTGAGGACGGTGAGTCTTCACGGCCTCAACGATCAGGCGGATTGCTCGACGCTGGTCGTCTTCAGCCTCGCTCCGGAGCAAGGCCTCCCAGGCTTCTCTATTGTCGATGTTTTCCTTAGCCCCTGGGGAGCCAGCACACACGCACATTATATGGTCTAGCGTACCTCTTTGCGTAAAAATTTTGCAGAGGGCGTTGTTATAGTCCTTCGTCGGTGTTAAGTAGATCCAATGTGGTGATGTATAATTGTTTCCCTGGAGGCGCCGCCAAATGCAAGCGTCCTCCTGAGAGAGACCGATGCGGAGGCGGAAAGATTCTTCTTTCGGCTTTCTAATGATCTACAATTTCTCTGTACGTGAGGAAGCTATCTTTGATCCCTGGAACTGGCTGCTCTAGGGTTGCCCGGTGGTAGAGTGCTCGGGCGAGCTCGTGGGCGGCTTCGTTGCCTGGGACTCCTTCATGGGCGGAACCCAAATAAAAGTTATGTCGCTCCTAGGAGGGTTTTTGAGTAGAATTTGGAGGGCCTCTTCCGAGATTCTCCCTTTGGTAAAATTTCGGATAGTTAATTTGTTGTCCCATAATATTACTCTCGCTTTTGTACCCGCACAAGCGAGCGCTACTGCAACCTTCTCGGCTGTACAGGCGTCCCTCGTGCGCGTGGCGCACGCTATCTTAACGCACCCGTCGCCATCTAACGTCGATACCGTCGATACCGTCCCAGCGTCGATACCGCAGCCGTCGATACCGCAGCCCAGTCTCTGCCGCAAGCGGTGTCCACGTACGCTACCTTATGCGCCGGTGTGTTTTTAAGTTTATTTACTAGAGCCTTAGCCCTGTGAGCTGACAATCGAACCATCCTGTGGCGAATCCCCAGCAGTGGGCAGGAAAATGGCGATAGCTGCGACGGACCCCTGCCACCGGCGGTGGTGGCGGCAGCAGTGGCTGTGTACAACATCGCCCACTGAAATGGCTATTGCAATGAGCCAGTAACAGCTTACGCTGAAAATAACCATCATGTATTGTGTGGCAAAATAGCCTAAACAAATGAAAAATTATGGCTGCGCATCTCTATGTACATAAACATAGGGCATCAAACTGGTGACCACTATGGAGCTTGTTTTGTGTTATCTGCCATCGCTCACTCAAACCTCAGAGATTCGCTACCAATCTCGGCGAAATCATAAGGAACTTGTTGCCTGCTAAAGCCCTGACAGATGTTTCAAGCAAGGCGGCACGCAATGCATCGAAGGATGCTGTTCTGTGCTGATAAACAAGCTTCACATCACGTTAGCTTATGGGTCGTTTAATATTTACGAGAGCAACTTTCCTTCGATGGATGTTCTGTCACGATAGACGTCGCTTACTGACCTCAGTAGACTGCTGCAGGTTACCATATGTATGTAAGCTTTCTTTCTTTACATTCATTTGCAGATGACCAGTATTATGCAATTTCTTCATTTTCCAGCATATAGAAGCCTAAATGCCCGTGGACTAACACGTTGAATACTTCCAATGTCGCTTATGTATATTTAAATATACCATGGTGCGACATAAAAAATGGTCAAGCCCTTAAAACTCCACAACCTACCCCTCGAATGACGCAATACTTACTTCGCATGTGTCTGGTTTGTTCCTTAGAAAACTTGAACATCACTGTTAGTTCAAGAAAATGGGAGGCAATGCTCACCCAGAACGCTATGCAACAATCCAAACTTCTCATTTACCCTGAACGCCTCAGGCATTGCACTGAATCACTTTCCAGCGACCTGAAGCAGATGCATAGTATGAGGGCTATGTTAGGTCAACCGAGCTGTTCCCCTTGGTTATTTTATGCATGTGAGATTAATCAAATGTCTTCCATGAAGGGAGCGCGTAAAGGGCAAACCATAAGCAAGCAATAAAACTTTGTCGCGGATTGATGGCTGATACTTGAATAATAAACGTTGCACACGAAAAGAAAAAAACAAGAAAAAGGCTGAGCGCAGACAAGACGAGGCTGCGCTCTGGCCTGTCCTCTTTCTTTTTCTTTTCTTGCGCGTCTTGCGCATCACGTTTATAATTCATAAGCAAGCGCACCGATTATTTTCGTATGATCAAGTATGAATGACACGTTATGCCTACGTATAGCTCCGCTGCTCACAAACAGCGCTTGTTTCCAGTAAGCACTATTCATGACTCCAAGTAAACGGAAGCCACCTAGCGGCCGCATCGAGAAACAGCCGATCCAGGTTAGAGCTTGAAGTGAAATAGGGTCTCCTATCACTACAGGCACCGTATGCCCTATAGTTCTGATATCGTGATGCCGCCGCCCACACGCCCGAACTTAAAGAAGAAAGGCGGTTGTCGAAATACCTTCGTTGTTTACTACTATGCGTCTTATCGCAGTCTAAAGAAAGGAATGTATGAGTTAATGTTTTTCCCGAAAGAAGCAAACGACGCGCAACAGAAAGCGGCTTGGATAACAAGCTTCCACATTAAAAGAAGCTAACTGATTCTATACAGGTTTCTAAGAAACACTTCACTCGGGACGACTAATATTGTTCCCGGTATGTGGAGCATTGCTTTATATTTATATATGTTAAATATCCTGCTGGCATTTCAAATCGCGGAGTGTATTTTGTTTTTGCAGGCGCTTGAAAAAATTATAGTGAAATACGCTTGATCTTATTTGGTATTTTTTTATAGTTTCTTGCCCCAGCATTAGTGTTCCTAATGCTTTAAGCAGCAGGCATATACTCGCTAATTTACTTTTGTCTCCCGGCACGGTAGCAAGAATGATAGCTTCCTCGGAAGGTCTGAAGTTGATCATGACACATGTTGTGCCGCGAGGCGACGTATCGTTTTCATAGTATGCTTTAGTTTAGCGGTGCGAGCAGAAGATGCTTTCTCATTCAACGTGTTGAGTTATCAGTTCATTTGCTTGCTAGAAATTTATAAGCAACTGCAAACAGTGCTCGTTCCCGCTTTGCAGCGTTCGACATGCGCACAGCGCCGCTGGTTTGCTTTCCGGCATTGTGCGCACAGATAAATTCCATTACAACCGGTTCAGTTCGTTTCCAAGTCATGCAGTTGAACTATTACAAGTTTTTCTCCATCCCCCCCCCCCCACTCAGAGAAAGAAAACCAACCCTCCCTAATTTTAGAAACCTATTGGAAGAAGCTCAGCTTGGTCCGATTGGTTCTTATTGACTTCTCACGTTTCAACGGTATCTGAGAATTCCTACGTGCGGCAAAAAGCTGCGGTGTTTCCAAGTCCGGGCCCTACCTCGAACACTGCGTACTGCGAGCATGAATAACCAACAGTAATCTGACGCAGTCGACTTCGTCACACGTATCTGCTAACTATAAAAAGAAAGGTTCATACCGACGTACAAATGCAACTCTAATTTGTTTTTATCCCCAGACCCACTGACCAGTTACCAATACAGTTTAAGCCTCGTTCGATCAGTGCAGCATATTTGTATTTAGCTTCTCAAAGCATGATAGAAGTTGCTGCCTATATATCGTGAGATACTATATGCCATATACAACTCGTGTCGTAGTGCGTTGTTGCCTATATGAAGGTCGCAGACAGCCAATTGAGTATCCTTCATGTAGTAGTGGAGCAACGCCGCGAAAAAGTGTTTGCACCTTTCAGAGGCCTGCTATACACTCTATACGGCATGAGTAAGGTCACAAAGCTGGAATGACGACAATGGAACGACCACTTGGCGTCACGACCAAGAGCACATACGTAGTGGTTCAAGCGGATAGACAACTTTGTTACTTGGCTGGCGTAAAAGGATGGGCGGACGGATGGACGGACGGACGGAAGGACGGATAGATAGATAGATAGATAGATAGATAGATAGATAGATAGATAGATAGATAGATAGATAGATAGATAGATAGATAGATAGATAGATAGATAGATAGATAGATAGGCTCAAAACAGCTGAAGCCAGTCAACAATGTTATTCCCATTAAAATCTGATGAAGCTCGCTTTGGCAGGCCAAACATATGCACGCACAGGGCAACTATTTCTGGGGTTTCGTCGATGAAATCCTTGAGACTCATGTAAATAAGGTGGTGGGCGGCAAGTACCCTTTCGGCTTCGACAAAACACCGCGATTCCATGCCACAAACGAGAAACGTCAGTGCAACACGAAACGAGAGAGCCGCAGCGAATCTAGATTTAGCCATTTTTGTTTGTTTGTACAGCGTTGGCAGTACAGGTAAAGGAGTCTAGAGTTGGCAATAGCATTCATCAATGTGTTGAGGCTCGGTATCTGGAAAGAACTGACACTAGTGTTTTAGGTAATCCTTTGTAAATTGGTGGTGGCGGTAGCGTAGCTGCAGGCAGGGTTAGCAATGTGATACATAGTCATTTGTAGATTGCTGGGACAGCACCATTTGAGCTATTCGCGGGTAGCTCGACGATGATGAGCTATGTCGTTGCGAAAATTTTGGCGCAAGAGTAAATTGATTTACGAATGTTTTCGCAAGTTAAGTGCATGCGTCACTAGGCGCTTCCTCATTGCTTTAGAGCGACAATGCTCTTATAAGAAAAAAAAAGAACCACGACAATATGGCACGTACACCTGGAAGATTGAAATATAGGGCAAAGAACTCCCGCGAAACAATCGTTTAAGTGAACGGCACAAAAGGAAGCAGCATTTGACCCTATCTCAACTTTGCTTGCTTAGAGGAAAAATGGCGATTCACGAAATACACGAGCTCGAATCCTGTTGCCTTGATCGCAAAGGACCATCGAGCATAGACAAAACCTTGATATGTGAATCGCCAAAAAATGTTAAAAAGATAAAAAGCAACAGTGGTAACCAAGTGCTTGAATCTCCTCCCGTAATGGATATGGAAGGTGATGCGCAAGATGCTAGAAATTCAATTTCGTCTGGCTTTTATTGAAGGCATCTTTTACTAGCAGAACTTGTATATTGCGCTTTCGTTGTTTAGGTGTGCCGCCATCCATTGCATCTCTCAGAATCCCTCTGCGAAATTCAGGTAAATAACACAACTGGCACAAATGCCAGCCTTTTGACGACAGCGTATACGACCGAGAACAAAACAAAAATAGCATTTTTTTCGTCTTGTTCTTTATGGGCCTGCTACGTTTAATCTCAAGTGCACAGGAAGTAGTCGCATCGTAATAATTTTTCAAAATAATTGAAGATTGATAGTTGCACTCATAATACGCTTGAGCAATAAATGCTTATTATTCATTTTGTTTCGTTCCATGCCTTTTTACTGTGGAGCTCCTGTACGCTAGGTTCTGGCGTTTCTGTGCGTAGGCAAAAGAGATGGCGGCAACCACAGAACTAATAGAGCTAAAGCATAAAGCAAAAGCATATCGCCAGGTATGCTCCAGCTGCGTTTAATCGCAAGAAGTGTCGCAGGGTATTGCGACAAAAGATATCGTAATAAAAAATAAAACAGGGATAGATACTGCTGTATGGATTGCGGTTTGAGGTCACGGGCTCTATAGGCAGACCACGTAACCTTACCTCAGTTCCCTTCTACCCGTGTAATGAGTAGGCCGCGTGAAAATGAAATTATGGGGTTTAACGTGCCAAAACCACTTTCTGATTAGGGGGTTCTTTAACGTGCACCTAAATCTAAGTACACGGGTATTTTCGCCTGCATCGAAATGCGGCCGCCATGGCCGGGATTCGAGTCCGCGACCTCGTGCTCAGCAGCCCAACACCATAGCCGCTGAGCAAACACGGCGGGTAGGCCGCGTGCGGTGAAGACTGTGGAACAACAGCGCCTCTACAAAGAAAACCATCGTGAACAGAAGCGGGAATGTGCGTGGCGACGGCGTGTATCACGCAATACGGGCGAAGATTGTGCCCGAAACGCCAAGCGTATGCAGCTTTGGTTGGATCACCCCTACCTACCGGCCTCTCATAGTAACTGCGGGTGATTTCAACACAGACGTGTCTCGGCCAGATGGAAAGTGGTTCGTGGCGTTTTTCTTGGAAAGATTTGGCATTCAATGTTACACAAACATCAGTGCGCTCAAGACGGGTCATCGGACCTGTATAGGCCTCACATTACCCAAGAACTTTTCCGGTGTCGCCACAGAACGACAGGCCGCATATCATAGAGATCATAAAGCGATAGTAACCTTGGTGACCAAATAATAAATAAAAAGGAAGCAAACAAAAGACGGTTAAAATAAAAAAAATGCATTGAGCATGCAATTTAATACAACAACAAAAATCGTGAAAGAAACAAAATTCCTAGTGGTAAGTGTCTTATTTTCAGTCAACCTCTTTATTATCACCATATTACCGTATATACAGCTCCGCTTTTCATCCACATTCACAGACTGGAATGGCTCTGGATTTTCTGCTTGTTTTTGTCAACAGGCTTTTTCATCACGTAATTAGAATATGAGTTTGCGTCAAAAGAAAACGAAAGTGTGCAATTTAAAAAGAAAGTGCCTTATCCTGGCAAAAGAAGCCAGTGCAAAAGCAGCGCAAATACAGGCGTTGCATACGCATAAGAAAGAAAACTATGAAGAAATCTCTTCCACGCCACCATCACAGGTTCAACCGAGCTGCAATGAACTAAGGTGGCAATCCTAGACATCCCTGCTTTAAGGTATCTCATAAATGCTTTCAGCCTGCCAAAACAGAGTAAGCGATCAACTTTAGTAAGGTCAAAAAATGCTTAATATTACTTGTAACAATGAACAGCTAGAAATTCAATTTTATTGCGAGCATTAGCTCCTGTGATTAATTTGTAAATTTATTTATGCTTTACCCACAGCGCCAAAAAGGCATTACAGTCAGGGCGGTTACATTTCGTCAAACAATGATAATACCAGCAGAAATTCTTTGGCAATATATATAAACAAAGTTCAAGAACAATAAATTAACATGGGTTACCGAAACACAAAATAAAGCAATAATACAATAACGTTAGCAGAACTTATGGTAAAATGTGTGTAAACAATGTTCTTCAGCAGGAATCAATTAACATGGTCTACAAAAACAACACTGGTCGAAACATGGGCTTCAAGGTAGTGGAGATAACAGAAAGAACCTACGCTCACATCAATAGCACAAAGAAACATAACAAGAAAGAACACTGATGGCATTGGAAGGCGATGTATTCAAAGCACGAATAGGTTTTCATAAAGAAAAAGGCGTGTTGAGCAAATCTTATCTTGCAATACGGGTGCTACTGCGTTATAAACATACGGACAACAAGAGTAGAAATGGACAGGACACCTGCAGGCAAATCTTACTTGCAGGCAGGTTCTTGAGCTTCAAGTGAGTGGTGAACGCGTAGTGAGTACTAATGGGTTGCATTATATACCTCTCCTCTGCATACCGACTTTGTCGTCATAGATGCAGTGGAAAAGTTTCAAACGAAGTCCTTTTCGTCGAGTTTTTAGCGTATCCCACTTTAATTATTTGTTAACATTTGTCGGACTTCAATTTACACCGAATTTTTTAAAAACATACTGAGCAGCTAATTTCGGTATTCTCTCAAGCTTCCCGTTGTACGGTGTGGGAAGGTCCCATACCACACACGTATATGCAAGAGCTGATCTAAGATATGTTTATATAATGTAACCTGTGCGTAAATTGGCTGAATAATGGAGAGTTACGTCTGAGAAAACCCATCGCCTTACCCACTTCAGTTGCATAACTGTCAACTTGTCGCTGCCAGGACAATTCGGCTGTGTAATGCACCCTTCAGTATTTAAACTCTGTGACTTCCGCTATTAGTTCACTGTTAATAATGTAGGAAGAATTGAAACAGTTATTTTCGCGAGTAAAGGCCATGTTAACTGTTTTAGTTTGATTGAATTCCATATGCGATTTATTACAGCACTGATAGATTTTATCTAGGTTCTTCTGAAGAATTACAGCGTTATCCGTTGTACTAATTGCTCTGTAGGAGACGTGCTTATTTGCAGATAGCCTAAGTATTATCTCACGCCTTCAGTAACGCCATTTATGTGTAATAGGAACAAGATGGGCTCCAGGACGGAACTCTCTGGCACCCCGGACGTAACTTTCAGTAAGCGCGACTGAACCCAATGTATAACCACGAACTGTTGTGTTAATGTAAGGTAGTCGTGACCCAAGAGGCAATCTGAGGATGAATACTTTACATGGTTATTGTTTTCTATGAGTAAAAAATGCGGTGCCGTATGAAACGCTTTTCTGTCCAGAAAGCCGCCGTCAACAGACAGTTCTTTTTTTAAAGCAGAAGCAAGATCATGCCTGATATCAGTCAAATGTGTGATATAGGAGCGTTCCCGAAATCCATGCCGAAAAGGCATAATCAGATAATGACGATTCATATGCGCGACAACAATCGTGGGAAAAAAAATCTGCAAGCTTTTGCAAGCGAAACATCCTAGAAATATTGGATGGTAGTACGCTACGTCGCTTAGAGGGTCAGACTTGTGAATAGGACCAATAATAGCGATCGTCCAGTAGTCTGGCAATCAAGTCTCCACGAGTGATTTATTGTAAATTAATTCCGAGTACTGTGATTCTGATGCAGCACAACACGAAAAAAAGGAATCTTAGGTGAGTTACGAAGGCCGCCTGCTTTCAAAGAGTCTGAAGCTGACAACAACAATTCTACGCCACGCTCACTGATTATGATATCATCCATATCCCCAAAGACTATAGTCGTAATGGTGGCATGAACATCAAGTGATATGCCAGGTGTGAAAACGGAACTGAAATAGTCGTTGAAGCATTCTGGTTCATTGATGTCATCACAAACAATGATACCACCAAGTGCAAGTAGGTATACAGGTAGTACCTCTTTACAGTTTCTTTTAACATTATTCCAGAATTTCTGAGGTTTCTCCTGTAATCGCATCTGAATAAATTCAAGATAGCTGTCTCGCAATGCGTGTCGCCACCTTGACTTCATTCATTATATTTTTCCATTTCTTTAATTTTACAGCGTTCTTATTTGAAGTTGTTTGGAAGAAAGAACGGTAGAGTGTTTGTCATTGTAAGACGTCGCAAATTGTTTGTGAACCAACGCTTTCTTTTGCCTTGTGTCACTGTTAGTATCAACGATGGTACAATTCGTTCGCGCAGTTCGAATATTTTCTGCCTCAACTCAGCCTCCCAGCTCATCGACACTCATGACCTCTACTTGGCGTTTAAGTGCACTAATATGTATACCTAAGAGCTCATTTACTTTACCTAGGTCTGCTTCTTTATTTATACACTCCGCGGTGAAAACAGGTAGGAGATCTAACGAAAGCCAACAACATCTCGGACATGACGGCCTTGCGGTCGCTTATTAAAGGAATCACATTCGTAGAAGAAGAGAAATGACTTCGATTAGTCAACAGCAAGTCTAATATGCTATTTCCACGCATTGTTTTATGGGAATTCTGGTACAGTGAAACATATTCGATTAATTCATAATTTCTACGTTTCAAACTCGGGTCACAGAAATGTCGGTAGATGTTCCAACCCATTTAGTATATACTCCATCTAATATAGGTGCCAAATACTGCGGCGTTTTGTGTAACACGAATCAATTAGGCTTTAAAAGCCGGGACCTATAAATAACCGAAGCCAGCGTTTATACTTCATCTAAATGTGCAGAATACATCGAAGATACGGATACTCAATAAAATGAAAATAAACATCTTCTTGCAGAAATATTTTCAAGAAGGGTGGGTAACAACAAGCGTTAAAAGCCGGGACCTATAAATAACCGAAGCCAGCGTTTATACTTCATCTAAATGTGCAGAATACATCGAAGATACGGATACTCAATAAAATGAAAATAAACATCTTCTTGCAGAAATATTTTCAAGAAGGGTGGGTAACAACAAGCGCAGCACTGGATACCGGCTTTAGCCCAAGCCAACCATGGCTTCGTGTACAATGTATGTAGAGGGTTCTCGTCGGATCTGATGTGGAGGTGTACATTTCTTTCGCCCAAGGTTAGCTGTGTGACGACATCTCAGTCGGTCATATTGTGTCCGTCCTACTCCTCTGATCGTGCTTTCTAAAAAGAGTGAGTCCTCGGTTCTCGCTGTAATCCAACGAATGACGCTTTCTACCTGTCACTGAATGTTAGCCGAAGACATCTAGCCAGAAACTCCGCCCTCATAACCAAAACACCGCAAAAAAAAATTCAGAAGTGGTGTCTCCCAGCAACACTCGTCCATAAAGGATTACACGCGTGTAATATTCAAAAAAAAAAAAAGCCTGGACACTCTATGTCCTGAGCTGAGAGCACGTGTTTTAGTGCAACCAAGCAATTTTCCTTAGTGCTTCATAGAAAACTAAGTATGGCAAAATGAGAATAATGCGACATCGACTTGAAAAAATAGGTCATCAATTTCCCTAAGTTCATTCTTTATTTTTAGATTCTGCATTTGGTGTCAAATTTTCTGCGCATCCTCCGGAGCACTAAATTTGATACATAATTAGTCATTCCAATTTCTTTATTTCTCCTCTTCTTGCTCGTTTTTGTAATCAGCTGATTCATGGCAAATACTTAACTGTAGGTATGTGCAACAATCATTAAGGAAAACAACAGCGACACTCGAGCGTCGCTTCTTAGGAAATGACATTTAGCAGTCCCAAACCTGCTATTTACGTTTTTGGCTAAACTATTGCAAACAAACAGTTAAGTACAGTGTTTCACTGTTTAGTCGGAGAATTTCAAAGAATCCACAAGTCGTCCGATTATTTGTGCCCACTGACGATTTTTTCGGTTTGTAAACGCAGATGTTATAACTTAAAGCACTATTTCAAAATTTATGCGAGCTAGTCTTTACCATAACCCCCTCTGCTATGTGGGCGGGTGCTTTGCTTACGGAGGGAAGAATATAAGAATATCTCATATGGTTTTGTAACAGTCCACTGTCCTTCAACACAGTGAAGTTCTTGTCGTCGTCAGCGAAGGCACCCAAAGTGTTGAACAATAGCTTGAAGATGTGATTGATCTTGGGCAGAAAAGGTGGGTTATCTCTTGCAAGACTTCCAAATTATGCGCATTAACACCCTACTTGCCCAGCATCACATATATGCACCATTTAGCACATTCTGTACTTAACATTTGGCTAGTTGTCTGACTGTAACATCCGCTATCGTTTAATGCGTTTACTCTCTCTCTTACAATACCACATAAAAATCAGCCGTGAGCTTTTGAGGCCGCATTTCAATTGCACTATTTACATGTATACTACAAATATATTTTGTTGTTGTGAAAAAATATCCAAGATATTCGCTTTGCAGTGCAACATAGCGGACAAGTTGTCATAAAGAATGGCTGCCGACTGACTCACCTCTCTTTTTCTGCAATAAGGTTCTATTTCTAAAACGCACACCAATGGGTGTACCTGCTTTTTCGCACAACATATTTTATCGCTTTCATTGGTTCGCTGTTGTAAGCACAGCTCTATGAATGCGAAAGAAAAAAATATGACAAGGAGGGCACCGGCAAAGCAATCACACTGCCGCTCTAGAGTCGCAACTTTCGAGTGTCGCCCTACTGCAGGATATTGCTTCGGGCCCAGGGTTATTGCAACCCACACGTCTTCGCTAGTCAAAACAGCATGGGAACGGAGACAGTACACGGCAGACAAACTGAAACCAACATAAATGTCAAGAAAATCGCGTAGGTAGTGAACAAGTTGAGCATGTGAACCTCAGTACAGGGCGCTCCAGCGAGGTTTAATAACGACTGCTTCGAAATGTACCCTGCGTACAAGCAAATATAAGAAACGTGATATTGGCCTGACTTGAGCCAGCTTGAAGTCATTCATGAGATGCACCGCAGCCCGCATCATTTATTTTACAATATACCGGTCTGTTCTTCGAATGTTTCAGAGAGCATCATTGCGGCTGATATTCACGCT
This sequence comes from Dermacentor variabilis, assembly GCF_050947875.1. Lineage (NCBI taxonomy): Eukaryota > Metazoa > Arthropoda > Arachnida > Ixodida > Ixodidae > Dermacentor > Dermacentor variabilis. The sequence goes on along the minus strand of NC_134571.1, from coordinate 65,372,557 downwards.
CCAGTCGAAACGCCCGCACTGAAACTTCCGCGCAATTTTATTCGGTAGCGGCAGATGGGGCCACATTTTTTTTGTGCTGTTGTGTGTGTGCATTAGTCGAAATGCGGCGCAAAGATATTTGCCACGACGCGCATCGCCTGAGATTCTAGAGCAGTTCCTTCCAGTGTTCTGTACGTACTTATTTTGTTTAGTCGGAGTTCATTACAGAGCGGCCCTTCCGGCCAGTAAACGAACCATATTGCAAAGTTGTCTTGCAAAACATTGAAGAGGTACCGTGGCATTTAATAAATCATTCGTAAATCTTAAGATTTTTTTGGATAATGAGAATAGCGAGAGACTCCGCGACGTTTGCAAAGTGGCATTGTCTATTATGTTGAGACTAGCTGTATATTAGTCACAGCTTATCCTGCTGGTATTTATACTAGATAAACCTCTTATATTTCCATATTTTGGTTCTCCATTTTTCTCATATAATATCCTGAGATATTTTCTTTCCGATACTTCAATTCTGAAGATTTAAATCTTCAGACAGAACGTTCACAAAATAAGATATTTATTGATACTATATATTTTTCATTACGGTCGATCCTAAGGTTATCAACAGTATTATCTGGACCATGGACTCGATCTACCTTCCCGAAAGCCACTAGAGGCCTGCTGCACATTTGTAAAGTGGATAGCTTTCTTCGGGTCTTTCGCCCGTTTTCGGGACGATCGGCGGTGGTCGGACTTTCACTGCCGCTGAGAAGGGCGTGTGGTCTCGTAAAACCTCATTGTGAGCTGCAGTCTTTTCCGAATACCAACTGTTACAGCTCTTGAGACGCACGTACTGTGGAGGAGAGCTCGCTAATCGCAGCATTCATCTTCTGCGCCTGTTGAGGCTGCGCGAGAAGGCTTTGTTGGTGGGAGAGGAGAATCGAAGTAGTCTTCCATGCCGTCCCAAACCATGACTAAATGAAGAAAGAAGATCGATCCAAACGGAATCGGGGCAACTTCGAGTAACGTCGAGTGGCGCTCAGTGGTATGCAAGGTATCTTCTTTCTGACCATCGCCATTTCTTGGAGCCATCTGTCAAAGACGGGATCGTAATATACAACTGAGAATAGGAAAGTTCGGACATAGGTCGAAGTAAACGTGGTTTCTCATGCTACCGGATGCTCCACATTTGTGGCGCTTTTTTGTTAGATACAATGACTCCGAGAAAGCTATCATCTGAAACAGCAACTGTGCGACTGCGTGTCAAATGCAGTCGTATTCACTTCAGCCACTAGCAGAGCCAGTAGCACCTGCGTTGTACTGTCTTGCGTTACTATGTGTGTTAAAGACACCTGTCCAGCGGGAATAAGGACTACCAAGAAAAGGTTTAAGCGTTCTTCTGGTCTGATCGCTGCAACATTTTAGGTCATAGTGTGCTTACTACGATGAGTATATAAGCAGATACACAGGATGTGTTCTCTCAGAAATGTACACGTATATGTCCTGAATTTCTGGGCGGATGGTAGGGTGGTCTAATGGGGATTCCCCTTTTAGCGCGTCTTGATTTTTTTGTGTTATGCGCATTTCATAGCAAGATCGGCAGGCAAGACCAGATGTGAAGCATATATATACAAATCAATACTGCAGATCGACGTGACAGGGTTCCCGTGGAGCGCAGCTGAAATGGTCGCGGCCCAGGAACTGCCACCCATAATAAATGACTGAAACTTCGCCAGTATCTAATTTGATTAGTGCAGCGAATAATATTTTGCCTACTCTCCCTGGTTTGGAGCGGCTGCTGTTGTGTCGGGGCGTGTCTCAGCGGGTGTATTTTCGAATTATTACACATGGATATATATATATATATATATATATATATATATATATATATATATATATATATATATATATATATATGTCCATGGATATATATGTATCCATATATATATATCCATGCTCATAAACATATCTGAAGCACACCGAAAGCCTAATGAAATAGCTCATCATAATCAGCAAATTCTTTGACTTACCAATTTTACTGATTTAACCAGGGGCGCTATAACGTACAACTATTCCAAACTTTTCTATTCCAATTCTGCTATCAGCCCTTCCCGATTGGTCAAAAACTTGGGAGGAGGCCCTCGAAGTTTAAAATAACTTCACGTTCAGCGAAGGCGAGGACAAGCAAAACTATGCGACTGTCATAGGTAAATTTGAGGAATACTACGTCGAGCAACGAAACATAACTCACGAGCGTTACGTCTTCCGCTCTCGGCTCCAGAACGAAGCTGAACCTTTTGAACAGTTCCTTCGTGCGCTGAAGAGACAAGCACAGTTCTGCAACTTCGGAACGATGATGGATGAGATAGTGCGGGACCGAATTGTATTTGGTACTAACTCCCAGAAGCTCCGCGAGAAGATGCTAATGGACAAGTTGCTTACCCTGGATAAAGCTGTTGCTCTATGCAAGGCGGCTGAAACGTCAGCACGCGAGAACGCGCTGTGGCAGAAGACAGACGGGGAACTTCACGTGCTTGCAGCATCGTCGAGCCGAAGCGCTGTGCAAGGACCACGGCAAGTCTTTAAATGTTTCCGCTGCAGCCGAACACATGCAGCACGACGCTGTCCAGCCTACGGGAAAACATGCTACTTGTGCAAGGGGCGTAACCATTTCGCGACATGCTGCGAAACAAGAGAAACCATCCGTGAGGTACAGCATGATTTTAAGACTCAATACCAAAACGACGATTTCAATGTGTTGGACGTCGCCATCGGTAATGTTATCAGTGACCGGGACTGGATCATGACGGCAAATATTGAAGGCAAGGACATCAACTTCAAGATCAACACAGGGTCTCAAGCAAACCTTATACCTCTGTCGCTTTTTCGAAAATTGAAAGCCGGTTCGCTGAAGACAAGTTACGCAGTTCTGACGTAGTAAAGCGGCAGCGTCATCAAACAGCTCGGCAGATTTTCGACGCACGTTACGATTGGTGACCGTAAGATATACACTGACTTTTCCGTTGTTAAGAAAGACCACAGCGCCCTTCCTGGTCTAAAAGCCTCAGAGGACGTGGGCTTATCAATCGGAATGTTGATGCTGCAACAACGAGCAGCAGCTCAGCGGTCGTCGAAGGATTTCCGCAGCTCTTTAGGGGAGCAGGCCGTGTACAGCGCGAGTACAGGATCACCCTTCGCGAAGATGCTGTGCCCGTCATCCAGCCAGCCAGACGAGTGCCTTTGGAGCTCCGAGAACTAGGCGCTCCGGGTGGAACTGCAGCGAATGGAAGCGGAGGGCATCATTCAAAAAGTCAGCAGCCCGACAGATTGAGTAAGCCCACTGGTCATCGTGCTTAAAAAAGACAAGTTGCGGGTATGCATGGACCCAAGAATAATTAATGAATCCCTTCAGAGGGAGCATTATCATATGCCCCGCCGAGAAGACATAGAAGTGGAGCTTACAGGCGCGAATATGTTTTCACGCCTTGACGCTAACGCCGGGTTTCATCAGATCCTTCTGGATGAGCAGACTTCGAGAATATGCACTTTTGCAACTCCATTTGGCCGTTATCGGTTTCTTCGACTGCCTTTTGACATTTCATCGGCAAGCGAAGTGTTTCAGAAGGCACTAAATGAGATATTCGATGGCCTGCCAGGTGTGCGTGTATATGTGGATGATGTGCTCATTCGGGGCGCTAGCAGAGAAGAACATGACGACAGGCTGAGAAACGCGTTACGAGCGGCCAACATTACCTGTGCGCCTATGACTCAATGTCGAACTTCCCAGACGTGGAACTGTTGCCTAACAGCACAGCCAGTTCTGTGATACAAAAATTGGGGGCCAAATTTTCTCCTTATGGTATACCGACCGAAGTTTGCACAGATAATGACCCACAGTTTGCCAGCCATGAATTTGCGCTATTTGCTCAGCACTACGATTTCAAACATTTCACATCCAGCCCAGAGTACCCTCAGTCAAACGATCTTCCCGAGAAAGGTGTAAAGATAATAAAGCACATTCTAAAAAAGACAAAGGATGCGAATGAAAACTTCTGGCTTGGCGTCCTGAATTACAGAGCAAGTCCACTAGAGGGTGGCCGCTCACCAGGGGAGCTGCTGCAAGGAATACCTCTGCGTACGCCCTTACCGGACTTCGGACCCCTTGCTGCCACGCGAGTCAGAAAACTCAAGCAGGGCAAGCACAACAGGCGCATACTTCCTGGCCTCAAGAGCAACGACGTCGTTCGCATAAAGGGGACGGCATGGGCACGAAAAGCCAAAGTGCTTGGCTCAGTCTGACCACGTTCCTTCTATATGGAAACGCAAGAGCGTAACACCTTCCGCCGTAATCGGCAGCTCCTCTTGCCAACGAGCGAACCTTTTAAGGACAGACACTACAGACGAAGAGTATTGCCATGCAGGCCAGGTTCCGGCTTCTCTAGAATCTCGCACATCCGACTCAAGTGCGCCAGTGGCAAGTTGTACGCAGCCACCTTCGCAACAAGTTCTGCCACAACGAAGGTCGCTGCGTCACACCCGTCCTCCTGAACGTCTGGAATACGATCAAAACTTCCAGCAGACAAACCAACGGCGTTGAAGGGGAAGATGTATCGTATCAGTTCAACGAGCGCAAGTTAGCTTGGCACGCAGGAACGACACGTGCCTTTCCTTGCCCTCTATTTCCACTACCCCCTTTCCCTCGCTCTGTATAAGATGCCCAGCGCAATAAACATAAGGGTTCACTGTTGTCTTGACACGCATGCTGTTGGTTTCTTCGACCGGGACCCGGTCGATACAATAGACAACTAAAAAATGATTTCCGGCGTGTTCAAAAAGATCGGTACCAGCCTTCACCCATAGAATGTCTGGAACGGTGCGTTGGCACAGGAGCTCGTCAGGCTGTCGATAAGCAAACTTCTTGCAAACGTCACACCTGTCGATGAAATGGGCATTATCTGTTGACATTCCTGGCCAATACATCAACTTGCGAGCCCTCGATTTGCATTTTCCTAAGCCGAGATGCCCTTGGTGCACTCGTCGCAGCATCTCTGTTCGCATGCTTGCAGGTACGACTACTTTAGTTCCCTTGACGAGTACTCCGTTGACAACGGAAAGTTCTTATGAGAAGGACTTTAGCTCACCCTCTACAGGTATTGACGACTACAGGCTGGAGATGACGTCTTCCGCCGTTGCATCACTGGCCGTTGCTGCCTGCAGACGAGATAGGGTGGCTGGTTCAACAACGGCAGTCAGGACGCCCACGGCATGAACTTCAACGTCCGTTGAGCCTTTTTCTGGTTGTTTCTGTGATAGGATTCGTGACAGGGTGTCGGCAACAACCAATTTGCTGCCTGGAAGATACTGCAACTCAAACTCGCATTTCAGCAGTCGAAGAAATAGTCGTTCCAGACGGGGTGGCATGTCGCCTATTTCTTTCTTTGAGATAGCCAATAATGGGTTGGTGGTCCGTTTCGATAACGACATTTCTTCCAATAATGTAATCATTAAACTTTTCACAGCCGAATGTTATGCCCAGGGCCTCTTTTTTCTATTTGGGTGTACCTTCGCTCAGTTTCTGTGAGTGCTCGCGATGCCTAGCCTACCGGGCGCCAGTCTTTTCCATGTTGTTGGAAAAGCACTGCTCCGAGTGAAAATACTGACGCATCCGTCGACAGTTTCGTGGAGAGAGAGAGAGAGAATCAACTTTTGAACTGAGCCCTTAGTGACGGTTGGTGCGCGCTGGCACCAGATGGGGTGGAACCTTATTCTCAGGTCCCATATGCGTCCAGCAGTTCCTGGCCCCTAGCCGCCAGCGCGAGCTGGGTCGGTAGGTCGGGGCTGGACAACAAGGTCTCCCATCGCTCGTTGGAGCTGGGGAGGGTGGGGGGTAAGCTCGGGATTAAAGATAGCCAGGACGGGTGCTTTCGTCAGCATCTTTTTGAACAGCACCCACTCACGCTCGTGAACATGCGCCTACTCGAAAAATGTGTCGTTTCTAATAAGGCTGCGCAGGGCCTCAGTGTGGGCTGACAACAATGGCAAGTATTTCCCGAAATAGTACACGGTGCCAAGCAAGCGTTGAATGTCTTTCTTGGTCGTTGGCGGAGGGTAGTTTTAAAGGCACTTTATCAGGTCGGTATTTGGCTCAATGCCTTTCGAACTAATCTTATCACCCAAGAAGCTGATTTCAGTACGTCCAAAAATGCACTTTTCTGCATTCAAAGTTAGGCCCCCTGCCTGTGCCCTTTCCAGCGCTTTGTACAGGCGTTCATCGTGCTCCTTCCGCGTAGAACCCCACACTAGCACATCGTCAATGAACACGCGTGTTCCCAGGAGGTCGTCGAATATCTGGCTCACTGTACGCTGGAAAAGTGCAGCTGCAGATGCAATACCGAATGTCAGTCTGAGATACCGATACAGACCGAACGGCGAACTGAATGTGCAGATTTCTGATGTTTTTTTTCTCCAGAGGAATTTGATGGAACCCACTGTTTGCATCGAGTCTGCTGAAATACTTTGCATGTGCCAGATCACCTTCGATTTCTTCCCGGCAAGGCAACTGAAAGTGCTCTCTCTTCACCACCCTATTAATTGCCCGATGGTCCATGCATACTCTTAAGTCTCAATTTTTCTTCCTCACGATAGCCAACGGACTTACCCAGTCTGACGGTTCTTGCGCCTTCTCGATGATGTTCACGGCAGTCATCCAGTCAAGTTCTTTCTTAAGCGGCTTCTTGAGGGCGTAAGGCACACGCCGGCTTTGCTGTACCACAGGGACAGCGCCCTTCCGGAGCACCATTTTGTACTCGCACCGCGTCCTGCCAATGCCCGTGAATAGCCTTGGGAATGCCTGCTTTAAGCTTCCGTATGTCTCGCTGCTGTCCACCGAGTTCACTCTGTTGACCAGACCAAGTTGCTCACTTGCCCTGAGGCCCAGAATGGATTGTTTATTCTTTTCTATGAAGAAATAAAGCAGTACACGCCGTTTGTCTAACTGCACGGCGAGGCGAACCTTTCCACTGTGCGGTATTTCACCGCCCCCGTAATGGCGCAGGATGCTCCTCGTGGGGTACGGCTGCTGTCTAGTTCCGAGCCTTTTGAACAGCGAACGCGTCAACAAGTTAGCCTGTGCTCCCGTGTCGACCTTCAGCTGCAGATCAGTTCCCTCAATGCTCGTTGTTACAATCCAGTCGCGACTTTCGGGGCCACGCTTACTTTCCGTCGTCCTGATCTCCAGAACGTCGAAGTCATTGTCACTCTCCGCTCCTTCGACCACGTCATCAACGGCTGCTCGCTTCCTCGTACAGCAGGCGGAAGAGTGATTAGGCTTCGTGAACTTGTTACATGTTTTGCGGTACGCCGGACACTTCTTTGGCACATGCGAGAAGTTGCAATACCGGCATTTTTGGCGTCCGTGGTTAGCTTGCGTTCGTAAGACAGGTTTAATCTTGTTTTCCACCGTCCACGCCCTATTTTGCGATTCGGCAAGTTCCTCAGCTTTGCAGCATTCCACTGCTGTGGCTAGAGTGAGGTCCTTCTTCCGAAGAAGTTTTTCTCACGCGGAAGAGCTGCAAATGCCATAGACGATTTGACCCTGCAGCATGGAATTTCGTAAAGCCCCGAAGTTGCCCTTTCTTGCTTTTAGTTGCAGTTCCCGAAAGAACTGTTCGAATGGCTCTCCGTGTGTCTGACGACGAGAGCGAAACACATACCGCTCATAAGTTTCATTACACTTAGGCAAGCAGTAGTTTTCAAATGTTTTAACGAAAACGTCGTAGTCTTTAGCTTCCTCCGGTGATAGGTTCAGAGTATTAAACACGTCAATTGCTTCGTGACCCGCAACATGCAAAAAAATTCCAGCTTTCTGCTCCTTACTGCGTGCCTTCGTGGGCTCAGTTGCTATCAGGTACAGCTTGATGCGTTGCTTGAATGTCTGCCAGGGCGCCACTGCGTTGTCGCCCACTTGCAGTGGCTCAGGCCGGCGCAGGTCGGTCATGGTCCCGTGAGCGATCCCACTCCTGACACCATGTACCGAGCGTAATGCACATGGTCGTGGCTACAAGAAGAATGCCTTATTGATAAGAAGGGAACGTATTTATAGCTGCGCTGCTCTCTTCGTTTGCACAGTGTCGCTATCTTGGTTGGCCGTCGCAATGTGTACACAGTCTATATGCATGATCTGACCACAAAAAGAAAAACAGTTATTTCTGATTCGACGCCATTTCGCCATTAGTCTCCGGCTATGGTCAAAAGTTCTCGGGCTACACCCACTTCACCAGCGTGTCACGCGACGTCACCAAACCGCGAAAACTCACCGCGTCAAAATGACGTGTACGCAATAAAGATGGATTAATATGCCGAACAAAACTGAATTATTTTCTGAATAGCCGTAGGCTCCCCAGTTCCGAAAGGAATAAAGGAAGACTGTCGCTGATCGCTCAAGCGCTGGCTACTCGCACCTGCCGGAGAGCATGGGTTTATTTGCCTATAATAAAGCTTCTTGCATGGCCGTGTAACGTTTTCGAGCAATTTCGGCACGTTTACGACCTCGTTCTGCCAACTATTCTTTGCCGAGGATCCGTTTTAGCGTCATTTTTAGGCTTCCGTTGCATGCCGCCGCGATTGTCGACGAACCACCGTAAGCTAAGTAAGGGAAAGCTGAACAATCACAGACGCCGGCACCACCCTCTTACCCGGTTATTGATTTTCAGGGCAGTCGCTCGGCCCCATCGAATCCCTCTCCACTTGAGAATGCACCTCGCCTCTTGTCAGCCAATTAGATAAGACAAGCGGCTCTGTTTAGGTAATGTTATTCGTTTATCAAGCAAACGAAAGTGACCTCCTATGAACGAAGAGAGCTTTTGATTGGTCTATTCAGACAACTCTGTGCGTGACAGCCCGGTGCTTGCATGGGTGTTTACGCAAATTTGACGTCAGGAGATTGGAATAAAAACATATTGGAATAGTTTCACGTTATAGGGCCCCAGTCCTCCAGAATAGGCATGGGTGAATGCCATAACTCAACTATAGAATTCTTGTTGGCGAGAGTTTTCTGTGAATAAACTTGTCATTACCAATCTTCCCTATGAGAGCATTGCAGATCGCCTTCGTCCTTGTGACGTTACAGCGTAGGCATCTCACACAGCGCATGAACCGGACTTGATGTTTCATTTCGGCATATCTTAGTGGTGTTATAAATAAAAAGAAAATCGCATGGGATCAAAGTTGGGACCTTTGGGGTGGATAAACTCAAATATGACATGAGGTTGCTTTGCTCCATTAGATTAAAGTACATATCATTATATGCATAGCCGTTAGTTGTAGATAATTTAAGGGAGGCCCAGTTAAATAAGCTTCGCTGCACATTGATTCGTAAGTGGGCTTTGGATCTGCATAACTTTTTTTTTCTGCCTGTCTGTTGTTTGACACACAGAAGGACTTCTCGTGCGGGTCTTTCGTAGGCAACCCGCCGTGGTTGCTCAGTGGCTATGGTGTTGGGCTGCTGAGCACGAGGTCGCGGGATCGAATCCCGGCCACGGCGGCCGCATTTCGATGGGGGCGAAATGCGAAAACACCCGTGTGCTTAGATTTAGGTGCACGTTAAAGAACCCCAGGTGGTCAAAATTTCCGGAGTCCTCCACTACGGCGTGCCTCATAATCAGAAAGTGGTTTTGGCACGTAAAACCCCAAATATTATTATTATTATTTCGCAGGCTTGCGTTTCACGGATACAATGACCATTACGTCATCGCTCGACATACCGGCACCTCTCTAGGCTGCTTGCTTCAGTCCAAACGAGTAGGTGTTTCTAACCGATTTGTACCCTTCTGGGGAGCTAAATGGTGTTGTAGACAGTAATTGCCCAGCTCTAATTAGAATTTTGTCGTTATCTTGGTGGTTTTGCTGAGATTACTTTTCGATGTGAAGGGATGAAGGCGTTGCCAATTGTTACACAGGCCATTCGCGATGTCACTGCAATGGAACGGTATAGCACCACCTGTAACCGCTATGGAAGAACACAGCAAAGCACGCCGCGCGGAGACAGATGCTGTCACTGACAGCTATACTTGCCAGGTCCATTAGCTGGTGTTGCTTCAGGCACCTTACGCCAGTATATATCAAAAGTAACCAGCGAAAACCAAGACTCTGGGCCAGAAGGAGGCAAACACACATACAGTCGCCGGCGACAGTGTGAGTGTGCCTCCTTCTGGTCCAGCGTCCTTGTTCTCGCTGGTTACTTTTCGCTTAAGACATAAACCAACTAGCCCAGCAATTCACGCTTATAAACACCAATATATATGCTTCCCTCGCTCATGCATTAAGGCTCGGCCGCATCAAATTGATCATATAAATATTTCATGACTCTTTAACGCATCCCACATGCGTACCTGGTAGCTGGACCTGGTTAACTCGAACAGGCTAGGTGACTTTTTGTCAACGCCCCGTTTTGAAGGGAACGCCAATAAACCATCATATTCGACATCATCAACAACAACAACGTACCGTGCCACTGGTCAAGGGATGTGACATGCGCTCCAAGAAAGTCTCTGTGTTTATTCTTCGGTAAACGGTATGGCACCTCCTCTCAATGTACGAACCGTTGCTGAAGAAGCGAATCATAGAGCTACGCATGCGGCTGCAACTAGGCAACGTAGGGTTCAGCAGACCGCTTTACAGAGTGCAGCACAAGCCGCAGCTCGCTGTCGACGCCGGGCGGAGATTTCAGATGGTTCTCGTGAAAACGACGCGAAAAGACTTCGCTGTAGAGGCCCTGTAGTGCGTGGTGCCGAAATTGAAGATATATCGAGCGGCTCCTCAAGCTGACGCTCTGACTGGGCTGCCTGTTCCGCGCAGGCGTATGAATTTTTTATTTATTTACTTTGCACATATAAAAACAATTGCAGAAAAGAGGCAGATAATTCACCGGATAGTTCC